>NC_057758.1:9562849-9634781 GCF_004010195.1 Chiloscyllium plagiosum
GGACTCCCTCCCTCCTGCACCATCCCTGTTGCCACGCATTTAAGTGTTCTCTTTCCCTATTCCTCGAATCTCTATCACGTGGCACGGGTAACAAACCAGAGCCAACAACTCTGTTCGTTCTAACTCTGAGCTTCCAACCTAGCTCCCTGAAAGCCTGTTCTACATCCTCGGCACTCCTCCTACCTATGTCATTGGTGCCAATATGGACCACGACTTCGGGCTGCTCCCCCTCCCCCTCCAGGACCCGGGATGGGATATTTATGGGATGGGATAGTTATGGGATATTTGTTTCTCAAATATATAGCCGTTTAAATGGAGTTTATCTGTATTACAATAATATCAAGCGTCTACCAAAACCTTATAAGCTTGATTGCTATAACATTTGATTTTGTCAGAATTGTTAAAAACATCTATGAGACGTTGGTGCAGGTTGGATGGGCCATATTTGACACAGAAATGCGGTAGACAGCATAAATTTGTCAAGCCTAGCAAAATAAATTAAAATATTCCCACTTTATGCAAATTGTGGGTGCTTCTGTGTTGTCTCTTTTGTTTATGAAACGAACATTCTGCTTTGTAAGTAGTCTTATCCATTTTCCAAACCCTTTTAACAAAGACTTGTCCGTGCTTATCGAATTTTGGTCCTATACTATTACAAAGTTGTAACCTATATTTTGCAGTGCTTTTCCTTAATCACTTTACAAATGCATCCTCCACAGAGTTTTGCAGTAAACTGTCTTTCCAATTGTCTCGCCTGTCTGTAACTCATCTATAGGCTCCTGAATCCGTATACTATCTTAGAATTATTGGATCAGATAATCCAAACAGGGTGGAAGCAGGCCGTTTGAACAAACAAGTCCACACGGACTCTCCAAAGAGTATTCCACACAGACTCATTCTTCTCCATTAATACCGAGCATTTCGCCTGTCTAATGCACTTAACCTCCACATCCTTGATCACTATGGGCAATTTAGCGTGGCCAATTCACCTAAGCTGCACATCTTTGAACAGTGAGAGGAAACCGAAGCACCAGAGAAAACCCACATAGAAATCCACATAGAAAGTCGTCAGAAATCGAACTCGAGTCCCTGATGCCGTGAGACTTATTATTAATTTTTGGACTCCTGCAGAAATGGAACTTTGCTGTTATCAATTGGTTCATCAGATGTTCGATTTTCTCACTCCTGATCTAATTTGTATTAATGATGTCACTCTCCAGTTTCTGCTGTTTTAGCATTCTAATATTTCTCAGCTTTATCAACAATCTGACCTTGTTGGCGGGTCTTTTTTTTAGGATTACTGTGATCCATGCAAATGAATAAACCCTGCATTGGATAGCTGAAGTCGTTTACTCATAATGCCACCTTTAATAAATGCCATCTCTGTTGGTCCTGTTTTTATTATTGGATCGTCCCCGTGTTCTGTTAATCAGGGACTGCGGTCAATGCATTATTGGTTCTAGCAGCAGCACAACCCCAACAGGAAGAACAAGCAACTGCTGCAGAATCAGCGTTGAAGAAATTAGATCCACCAGCAATGGATGCAAAGGGTTTGAGCATTCAATTTTACTCAGAGAATGATAAATTGGATCAAGGCTGGCAACCGAGAGTTGAGGTGAACCATGACTAACCTCTCGATGTACTTCAAAATTATGGAGGTCTGAGCCACAATGGAAGTAGACACTGAGGCTCTCTGCATCAGTTTTCTTTGGCACTGGGATGGTGATGGTCTTCTTGAAGCGTGTGTCGGGGAGGGTGGGAGTGTTCTTCAGATTATAGTATCCTTGCCCTGGTCCAAATGTCTTTGAAATTTTGCAATTGTGTTCGACTCTACCTCTTCCTCTGGCAGCTCGTTTCAGATATGTACCGCCCTTTTTATAAAAAAAAGTTAATCCCCAAGTCACTTTTAATTCTATCCTCTCATCTTATAACTATGCCTTCCAGTTTTGGACTCCACTACTCTCAGAAAAGACCTTAGCTTTTCACTTTACGAATACCCCTCATGACTTCACTAACATCTATAAGGTCACACATCAGCTTCGTACACTCGCAGGGAAAAACCTGCATCAGCCCATCTATCAATTCATTGTAACACAAACCTTATAGTCTCAGTAACATGCTTGAAATGTTTTTTTTTCAAAAAGGCAAGTAATGTTGGTGTCCGTGCTGACTTCATCTGAGGGAAGTGCACCCACCTTCAGCTCCTCGAAAACTACGTTATGGAAGTGGAGCTGGAGCTGAATAGACTCCGGATCATTCAGGGGCAGAGGGTGTTATTGAGAGCAGTTACAAGGAGGTACTCACAAGTTAAGTGCAAAACAAAGGCACAGAAAAAAACAAACGGTTATGATCGGGGAAAGAAAGGGACACAGCAGGTAATGCAAGGAATAACAAGTACATCATTTTGGACACTGTTGGAGGGACGATGTATCAGGTGTCAGACATGGAGTACAGGTCTATGGCACAGAGTCTGTCATTGTTGCTTAGAATGGAAGGAGGGAGATGAGCGGTGCATTAGTCATTGGGTACTCTATAGTTAGCGGGACAGATTGGAGGTTCTTTATATACCTAAGCCTTTCCATGTCTCATCCTAGTATCAGCCTTCTTCTCGCGGTTGGTATGTTGCCTCACGAGGGTTCGTGATGTCCCCGATCACGTCCTAGCAAGGTGAGGAATAGGGAGAGCGAAGAGTTGCAGACCTGACTGCAGGGATGGTGCCAGAAGGACTATTTCAGATACCTGCAAAATTGGGGGTCATTCTGGGTTAGATGGGAAATCTACAAACAAGACAGTCTGCGGGAGGCGGGCGGGGGGGGCGGGGGAATTTGTTAATGCTCTCTCTTCGGGAGGGTTGAAAATCATTCAGCAGGGGGACAGGAACCTAAATTGTAACTCCAGTGTCCAGGAGATTGAGAGTTGTGAGGTCGGAAATGTGGTTTCAAGGTCACAAGAGTTCTTCGGCAAGCATAAAAGTGGATTAAGCATGTGTACTTAAACGCCAGAATCATCTGGAATCAGGTGGGTGAATTTACAGCATGGCTTCGTACCTGGGACTTCGATGCAGAGGACAGGATAGCAAAGATAGTTCTGAATAGGAACGAGAGCAGTAGGATAGTTGTTACGGGGTCTTTAAACTTTCCAATAATTCACTGTTAATCTGATAGTTCGGGTACTTAGATGGGTCAGTTGTTGTCTGATTTGTGCAGGATCGTTCCTGACGCAGGCCAATAAGGGGCTAGGCCACATTAGATTTGACACTGGGCAACAACATGGCCACATATTAGATTTGGAGGTAGGTGAGCACTTTAGTAATAATGACCGCAGGTTGCTTATGCTTACTTTAGCGATGGAAAGGCTTAGGTATACAAAGCAGGGCAAGACGTATTGCTCGGGGAAAGGCCGATGTCATTACGTTAGACTTAGAACGCATAGGATGAGGCAGGAAATTGCAGGGGCTGGGCACAACTGAAACGCCGGGCTTATTCAAGAAATAGCGACAGTGTATCCTTCATGAGTATGTACCTGCCAGGCTGGGAGGAAGTGATTGAACGATGAAGCGGTGGTTTATTAAAGAAGTTGAACTCTTGTCAAGAGGAAGAAGAAGGCTGATACTAGGATGAGACATGAAGGTTTAGTTAGGGCACTTGAGAGTTGCAAGTTACAGGCAAGTCTGAAAAAGAGAGCTAAGAAGAACCAAAAGGGGACATGAGAACTCATTGGCAGAGAGGATTAAGGAAAACCGTAAAGCATTCTATGGGTATATCAAGATTAAAAGAATGACAAGACAAAGTTTTGGCCCAATCAGATATTGTCGTGGGAAGTTGTGTGTGGAGTCCGAAGAGATAGGCGAAGTGCTAAGTGAAAAATTTTCGTTAGTATTCACATTGGATAAAGGTAATATTATCGAGGAGGAATATTGAGATACAGGGTATTAGACGAGACGGGAATAAGGTTCATAACAAAGAGGTGTTAGCAATTCTGGAAAATGCGTAAATAGATCAGTCCACTGGGACGGAGGGGATTTCTCCTTTGATTCTCTGAGAAGCCGGGGAGGAGATTGCAGAGCCTTTAGTTTTGATCATTATGTCGTCGTTATTTACAGCAATACTGCCAGAAGACTGAATGATAGCAAATATTGTCCCCTTTTTCAAGAAGGGAAATATCGACAATCCTGGCAATCATATACCGATGAGATTTACTTTGGTTGTGGGTCAAGTGCTGGAAAATGATGTAATAGTCAGGATTTATAATCATTTACATGGGAATAAGTTGATTAGGGATAGTCAACAAGGCTATTTAAATGGATGTGGTGCCTCTGAAACCTTCTTAAGTTCCTTGAGTTGGTGACCAAGCAGGTGGATGAAGGTAAATCGGTTGATGTGATGTATATGGATTTCGGTAAGTTGTTGGATAAGGTTCCCCAGGTAGTCTATTGCAAAAAACAAGGAGGCATGAGGAAGATTTAGCGGTTTGGATCAGAAATTGACTAGCTGAAATAGACAGAGGGTTTTGGTTGATGGGAAACGTTCGTCCTGGAATACAGTTACTAGTGGTGTACTGCCAGGATCTATTTTGAGGCCACTGATGTTTGCCATTTTCATAAATGACCTAGAGGAGGAAGTAGAATTATGGGTGAGTAAATTGGCAGATGACACTATGGTCTGTGGATTTATGGACAGTGCAGAAGAATGCTGCAGGTTATAATGGGAAATAGATGAGTTCAGACCTGGGCTCGGAGGTGGCAAATGGAGTTTAATGCGGAAAAGTATGAGGTGATTCACTTTGAAAGAAGTAACAGGAATCAAGAATACTGGGCTAATGGTAATATTCTTGGTAGTTAGATGAGCAGAGAGATCTCGGTGTCCGTGGACATAGATCTGTGAAAGTTGTCAGTTGGGGTGATATGGTTGTTAAGAAGGCATTCGGAAACAGGTCGGTGTTGTGGATGGAGGGAAAAAAACCCGTAGGCACTCCAATGGCCCCAGTTCCCAAGGTTTGCGGAGTTGAATGTTTTGCTAGTCAGGGTTTGTTTTTGTGCAATCTCTCTTCTTCAGATTGAACACATTTCTTTGTTGGAGGAACAGGGCAACTGGTATTCAAGTTGCAAGTTTTCCAAGTTACAATTTAAAACCACAATCAAAGCCGCTGTTGTGGGGAAATAAATCTCGCTTTCATCACGGCTTTTGGTAAATTATTGGAGACAACAAAACACTGTGCAGAGGTCTATGTCAACTACCAATACGCCCCCCTCTCCCACGATATCTTTTCAGCTGCACAGGAGCACGTCAGATAATCGCCTGTGTCTCGTCAACACTCATTTTCTATAGTGGCCCTGGTGCTGGTGAATCTATAAACAGCCTTGCAGTTGGAGCGCCCTGTAGCCGTCATGATTCAACATTGAGTTCAATTATTGCGCAGCACGAACACCTGTTTAATTTTGAATTAGCAAAAAATGTATCTCTCTTCGATTTTAAATTAACAACCAATTCAACATCCAGTGCCGTTTGTGGAAGGCAATTTGAAATATCTACCACCCTTTGTGTGCAGAAGTAAGTGTTAACATCAATTCTGAACACTGCAGCCATATTTTTCAAGCAGTGCCTGCTAATTCTTGAATAAAATGATTAATATTCATCTGTCTATCTTTTTCAATGAATGCCTGAGAGATACCCTTCAGATCACATCATTGTCTTCAAAATTATTGAGACAAGTGGCCTCGTTGTATAATCTCTCCTCAGAACTTTTAAAATAGTTCTGGACAGAGAGAAAACTTGTCCAAAAGTTCCAGTTCTAAATTGGAGAAAGGCAAAATTTGATGGAAATAGATCAGAGATTGGATAGTTTGATTGGACTGGTTTGTTTTCAGGCAAAGGGGCATCCGGCAAGAGAGGAGTCTTTAAACGTGAGAGAGATAGAGGTCAAGATCGAAATGATCATGTGGGTGTGAAAAGCAAAAATGACAGGAACAGGGAGCCCAGATTGGTAAAATAAAATACTGAAGCTTTGACCAGAAAAGGAGAAGGGAGAGCTCAGTTTCAGGCGGCTGGAATCAAGGGAATCGCTTGAACTATTCTGGGGATGCAATAATTTGCTGGAGAAGCAAATCAGAAGGGAGGAAGGGGTCACGGGATAGCTTTGACTGAAAAGATTAGGGTGAATCGAAATAGAATCTTCAAGTATATTAAGGAGAAATAATAACTCGAGAGAGAATAAGACCGCTCAAGGACAAAAGTGGACACAAATGTGTAGAACCGCAGGAGATGAAGGAGGTCTTCAACGGATAGCTGTCCTCTGTGTTTACCATGGAGTAAGACAACATAGAACATAGAACATAGAAGAATACAGCGCAGTACAGGCCCTTCGGCCCTCGATGTTGCGCCGATCCAAGCCCACCTAACCTACACTAGCCCACTATCCTCCATATGCCTATCCAATGCCCGCTTAAATACCCATAATGAGGGAGAGTCCACCACTGCTACTGGCAGGGCATTCCATGAACTCACGACTCGCTGAGTAAAGAACCTACCCCTAACATCTGTCCTATACCTACCCCCCCTTAATTTAAAGCAATGCCCCCTTGTAATAGCTGACTCCATACGTGGAAAAAGATTCTCACTGTCGACCCTATCTAAACCCCTAATCATCTTGTACACCTCTATCAAGTCACCCCTAAACCTTCTTTTCTCCAATGAAAACAGCCCCAAGTGCCTCAGCCTTTCCTCATACGATCTTCAAAGACACTTGAGAACTTGGGGAAGTTAGTGGCCATACATTGGAGTCAGTCCATATGACTGTGGAGGAGAAGTTAGATCTATTTGAATGTCCAAAAGTGTATGAATGTCCTCGTCCCACAAGAACACTGCAAGAGGCCGTGGAAGAAATTGTGTTCACCCTGGTTGAAAGTTCTGCATCATCATTATCCACGCGTGAGGCCCGTGAAAACTGAGGTGTGGAGAATGTCGTGCAATTAGTCGAGAAGGAAAACCCAAGGACTCTACACCAATAAGGTCAACATCTGTGTTAAGTCGGTTACTTGAGAAGATTCTAAGATATAAGACCTAACTGCATTTGGAAAAAATGGTTTTGTGTGTGGGAGACCATGACTCACAACTTTGTTAGAATTCTTTGATGAAGTGAACAGGGAGGTTGACGAGGGCAGGGCGACAGACGTCATCTGGATGGATTTCACTGAGCCCTTGATAAGGTTCCAGATGGGAGGCTGCTCTGGAAGGTGAGATCACATGGAATCCACAGGGATCTGGCAAACTAGGTACACATTAGCTTAATGGTAGGAAGAAGAAATTAATAGTGGAAGGATGCTTGTTGGACTGAAGGCCTATGACTAGGGTCATTGCTCGTTGTAATTTATATCAATGATTTGAGTGAGAATGTACAAGGCATGATTAGCAGGTTTGTAGATGACACAAAAATAGAAGATATCCAGCACATTAACAAGGTTATCAGAAATTGCAGCAGAAACCCAGTCATCTGGGGAAGTGGGCCGAGGAACAGCAAATGGTGTTTAATCTAGATAAGTGTGAGGTCTTGCACTTTTGAAAGTCAAACCAAGGTAGGACATTCATGGTGAATTGTAGGGCCTTAAGGAGTGAAGTGGAACAGAGGAACCTTGGAGATCAGGTGCACAGTCCTCTGCACATGGAGCCACAGGTAGTCAGGGAAGTGAAGAAGGCTTTTGGCACATTGATCAGTTAAGGCATTGGATATCGAAGTTGCGAAGCCTTATTGCACTTGTGCAGGACTTTAGTGAGTCCACACTTGGTGTATTATGTTCAGTGTTGGTCAACATTTTCAGGAAGGATGTTATTAAACTGGAAATAGTGCAGAAGAATTCTGCAAGGATGTTTCCAGGACTCAATGGACTGAGTTGTAGGCAAAGTTTCGACAAGCTTGGACTCCTTTCGTTAGAGCTTCAGAGACTGAGAGGGGAAATCATAGAAGTTTCTCCAGTGATGAGAAGTATGGAGTAACTCAGTCTTTTTTCCCAGGATTGAAGTGAAGGGTTTTTTTTTTCTGTTGAGATGGCAGTTGCACCGCCCTGTGCCCCTTCATTACTGCTCATAAGCGAGTGAATGTAGTTGTTTGTTTGACCAGCTAAGTGTGTTTTTCAAAGCACTGTGGAATCCCAGCAGACCCTGCTTGCTATAGTTTCAGTTTGCAAATTCTTCCCTCCCCCTGCCACGTTTCCCTCCTTCAGCAGTGAACTGCTGCAGAACCCTGCCCGGTGATTGTCTGAGTTTGGTTTCTTACTGCGTTCCCTGTTCAGCGATTCCCCCTCAATTGCTGCCTCGCAGTCATGTGCTTTCTGTTCTTCGTTCAAGCTACAACATCTTTTGGAGAGATTTTAAAATTTTAAGCAAAAGGAACAGCAAACAATGCTTATGCAGTATATTAAAGCCAGTGTAGTACTTTTGAGATGTAATCACTATTGTAATGGAGGAAAGCCAACATGTGCACAGCAAGCTCACAGAAAGAGTGATGTGGCAGCGACCAGTTTTTTTTTGGTAATTCAGTCTAATGTTGGATTCTCTCCCAGCTGTAAGATGCTCTGCAGAAATTCACTGGAGATCCTTGGACAGCACCTTCCAACTCTCCAAAGAGTGAGAGAGTTTTGGGCCACCACTCCCTGCAAGTTCTCCTCAAAGCCACTTACTATCCTGATTTGGAGTTATTTCGCCGTTCCTTCATTGTTGCTGGGTCAAAATCCTGTGTCTCTCTTCTTAACAACACCGTAGATGTCCATACACCACAGTGACTGCAGTGGTATCAGAGGGCTGCTTACCACCACCTACTTCAATTAGCGATAGGGAATAAATGCTGATCTAGCCAATGACACCCTCATTCTCTGAATAAATTTTACAAACATGCCCAATTACAATGTATGAGGTTAAAGCATAAGAGAGAGGAACAGAGGCTGGCCATTTGTCCCCGTGAGCCAGCTTAACCATTCAATTGTCATTTATATAAATGATTTGGATGTGAGCATAAGAGGTACAGTTAGTAAGATTGCAGATGACAGCAAAATTGGAGGTGTAGTGGACAGCGAAGAGGGTTACCTCAGATTACAACAGGATCTGGACCAGATGGACCAATGAGCTGAGAGGTGGTAGATGGAGTTTAATTCAGATAAATGTGAGGTGCTGCATTTTGGAAAAGCAGGACTTATACACTTAATGGTAAGGTCCTAGGGAGTGTTGCTGAACAAAGAGACCTTGGAGTGCAGGTTCATAGCTCCTTGAAAGTGGAGTCGCAGGTAGATAGGATAGTGAAGAAGGCGTTTGGTTTGCTTTCCTTTATTGGTCAGAGTATTGAGTACAGGAGTAGGGAGGTCATGTTGAGGCTGTACAGGACATTGGTGAGGCCACTGTTGGAATATTGCGTGCAATTCTGTTCTCTGCCCTATTGGAAAGATGTTGTGAAACTTGAAAGGGTTCAGAAAAGATTTACAAGGATGTTGCCAGTGGTGGAGGATCTGAGGTACAGGGAGAGGCTGAACAGGCTGGGGCTGTTTTCCCTGGAGCGTCGGAGGCTGAGGGGTGACCTTATAGGGGTTTACAAAATTATGAGGGGCATGGATAGGATAAATAGGCAAAGTCTTTTCCCTGGGGTCGGGGAGTCCAGAACAAGAGGGCATAGGTTTAGGGGTGAGAGGGGAAAGATATAAAAGAGACCTAAGGGGCAACTTTTTCATGCAGAGGGTGGTACGTGTATGGAATGAGCTGCCAGAGGAAGTGGAGGAGGCTGGTAAAATTGCAACATTTAAGAGATATTTGGATGGGGGAATATGAATAGGAAGGCTTTCGAGGGATATGGGCCGAGTGCTGGCAGTTGGGATTAGATTGGGTTTGGATGTCAGGTCGGCATGGACAGGTTGGACAGTAGGGTCTGTTTCCATGCTATACATCTCTATGAATCTGTGACTCTATGATTGGGGAATCGAGGAATAGAGGACATCAGTTTAAGATTAGTGGGAAATAATAAGAGGGAACCTGAGGGGCATTTTTTTTAATTCTTGCTCAGGGGTTAGTAAACATATTGAATGATTTGCCAGAGAACGTGGTTTAGGCGAGTACATTAAAAACATTTAAAAGTCATTCGTACACACACACTCACACATACACACATCTATCTATCTATCTATCTATCTATCTATCTATCTGTCTGTCTGTCTGTCTGTCTGTCTGTCTGTCTGTCTGTCTGTCTGTCTGTCTATCTATCTATCTATCTATCTATATACATATATGGATAGAAAAGGTTAAAAGGAGAGACTTTCGAAAGATGTAATCAGTCATGAACCTTCCAAAAGTCATTCTAACAATAAAACACCAACTCATTAATAAATCTCCCCAAACACACATACAGACATGGTTAAAAGTAGCGATGTTACGGGGGAGGGAAGGATCGAAAAATTATTAACTGATTCCTCTCCACAAATATTACTGGCAAGGTCATCTTGTTCCTTATTGTATTGTTTCTTGATCTTCATTTTCCCCGTTCTGACACAGAGTGCGAAGTTCACAACTGGAAAGGCCTTCCTCATTAAAATCCTTGTAGCAAATGATAAGGGGAAATGAAGTGTCTTTCTTCATGTTTTATACATTCATCAACTGCAGAAAAGTTTGGAACTTGCAGACATGTAATGCCTTCGGCCCAACAGCCCTTGGCCCAAGCTATGTATTGACTTAAGAGCCAAACATATCATTGTTGGCAGGCAATCACATACCGAGACCAATAATTTCACAGATATTACAGAGAAAGTGCTGTGGTGATAAACAGTGAGGAGGATAATCTTAGCTTGCAGGAAGATGCATATTGAATGATCATTGGCTAAATGCATTCAACCTGGAGATATAACAGGTAGTGTGCTTTGTCAGGAGAGACAAGAATTCTGAATGTGTGGTGAACAATCAAACTCTGACAGGCATGGAGGAACAGAGGAACCTTAGTGCGTGTGTCCGCCATGGAATCCCGACAGTGTGGAAACAGGCCATTCGGCCGAACAAGCCCATACCAACACTACTAAGAGCATCCCACCCAGACCCACCCCTTATCTCTGTAATCCTTCATTTACCTGGTGACTACACCAAAACTACACATCCTTGAAAACTATGGGGAATCCATCATAATCTGCACATCTTTGACGGGATAGAATCAGAACCACCAGGCAGAAACCCATCGTGGGCGGCACGGTGGCACAGTGGTTAGCACTGCTGCCTCACAGCGCCAGAGACCCGGGTTCAATTCCCGACTCAGGCGACTGACTGTGTGGAGTTTGCACATTCTCCCGGTGTCTGTGTGGGTTTCCTCCGGGTGCTCCGGTTTCCTCCCACAGTCCAAAGATGTGCAGGTCAGGTGAATTGGCCATGCTAAATTGCCCATAGTGTTAGGTAAAGGGGTAAATGTAGGGGTCTGGGTGGGTTGCGCTTCGGCGGGTCGGTGTGGACTTGTTGGGCCGAAGGGCCTGTTTCCACACTGTAAATAATCTAATCTAATCTAATATAATCGACGATAGCGTGCAAGCTCCAGTCAGACAGCCGCCTGAGGTTGGAATCAAGCCCAGGTCCCTGAGGATGCATGGCAACAGTGCTAACCACTGAGCCATCATGCCACCAGTCCTACAGTACGTCAGGATTCGTGGATAAAATGGTTACGAAGGCATAGAGTTTCAGAGCAGGGTTTGGGTCCTGGAACTGTTTTCAGAGCCGGTTAGGCCACAACTAGAGTGCAATATATGCACTGGAATTCACATCACACAGTGGCGTCATTCCACTACCAAGGGTGAAGTAATGATTTGGAGGGTGAAGTGTAGATTTATCAGGAAAGGTTTAGTTATGCAGAGAGATTACACAGACTGAGCATGCTTGCATGACAGTAGAGGAGACAGAAAAAGGGATGTGATTGAGATTAAAAAGTTATCAGTGGCATTGATAGAGTGGACAGGAAGAAATGTTACTTGCTGACGGAGGGAACAATGAACAGGTGGCATGGATTTAAGGTCCGGGTCAAGAGGTTTCAGGACCTGAAGCAATTTTGCTTCTCACTTCAATTTTGTTTTTCACTTGGAACTCACAACCTGAAATGTTGCTCAAAGTAGAACCCTTCATAGCATGAAAGAAGCATTTAGATGAGTACTTGTGCTGCCAACGCAGGCACAGTCAAGTGCCGCGTGCTGGAAAATTAGATTCAAAAAGTTCATTTGATGGATTACTGGTGCTGAAAGGATGGGCTTACACATCCATTTCAAAAAGGAAATACTCTTATTGTGAGCCTTTGTGGCTGGCAGAAGAGGGAAACCTTGAAAAACAAAACATCTATTTCACACGTGGCTGTCATCAATGTACATCACTGGGTTAATCTTGGATTGTTCTCTCATTGGGGTGAATTAACAAGTTTTGGCATCGCGATGATATACATTCCAGAATTGCTGAGCTACAGTTTCACACTGTTACGTGTGGATTTACTGAACTGTTGGAGTCACATCAAGGTATTCAGCTGGACTCACTGTTTATGACATTTTGTAATAAGCTTGGAGACATGCTTAAGAGCTTCTTTCAACTGACCTCTGAATTTTGTCTGTGTCACTGCATAAATGCACGTATTCGTGTATGAACTTAAAAGTTGTAACATGTACGCACTTTCCTGCAGAATAAATTTTGGGTCATTGGGATTGGAACTGATCGAATAGGTATTGCCTGAAATTTGTACAAGTAGAAAATGTACAACGTACGTTGTCCACAACAAGAGGAAACTGCCCGAGATTGTAAAGAGTAAAATGATGGACTTTCTCCTGCTCTCCATTTCTGTGTCGCCTTTATTAATTTCATTGCTGTGGGATCTGAGTCTCCTTCGGGCTCGATTAGCAACTATAATGTGTTTGACAGTCAGTCCATTAAACAGCAAAATAAGGAGGAACGGGAGACATGGGGTTTGAATGCTGTCAAAAGTGTCAAACAATCTCCAGGCAACCGATGTGTGATAGGTCTCTTTTATGTTGCAGTACCAGCCGACGTTATTAATGAAATATAAGGTCTCATAAACGAAGTAAAATGGAATGTTTGTCAAACAGCATAGCACACAGACTATTATGATAACTACAGCTGCTACTTTTTCTGTGTAGAACTTATTTTTGTGCTTTTGGTGACAAATGGTTAGGAACCGATCAAAGGTAAAAGCGACAGTCAACCAGACAGAGCTGTTTCGAGAAACGTAGGTAAGTAGAATTATCAGGCGACATCCCTGTGTGGTGTTTAGTAAACTAGCTGGAAAACAAATTGCCAGAAGTCGACTTAAAATCACTGCAATGGAAATAACAAGGAGATCCATTGTCGCCATAGATACAAGGTATCGAATGACACATCCTGAGAGACCACATCTTCCTCGGGAAAGTATCACTATGGTCACCAGGTTGGCTGTAAGAGACAGAGTGCGAGAGTAAGTGAGTGAGTGTTAGAGTGAGAGAGAGAGAGAGACAGTCAGGCAGACATTCTGAGACATAGAGAGACACAGAAAAATAGACAGATAGAGAAAGTGGGAAAACAACATTGACTGTTTGGCAAATAGATGGCATGGCATTGTGTCAGTTATGTTGGATTCAACTAAGAAAATTAATGTTTATATTTTTGAATCCGATGGTTTATTAACAAGAATGTCGATCGCAAATAGTAATTGAACCCACAAGATAAAATATTTGAGAAAAATTATACTTGGATCTTTCCTATAATATATAAAAGTTAGGAAATTAACTGTTTTTCATAATCAAACAGGCGGAGAAACGATGCTAAAATGGTAATAGGAAGGACGTTTGGTCATATCTGAACATGGTAAGTAATGACAAACCACACATGGAGTAAACAATCCTCTTCAGCTCATGATCTGATACTTTCTCCAAGTTCAAGCCAGAATTGTTTGCATTCACTTACCATTGCATAAAGTTCAATATCATTCGCATCTCATCAGATTCTTAAACAGATGACATTGAATTGCACTACCAGTGCTAAGTTGCCAATAATCGTGCCTCTCAAGTGCCAGACATTTGCCATTTCCAAAAAGATAGCAGAGAACGTGTTTGAATGTCTCACTTGATGAATCCCCAATTCCGCATAAATTCTCCAAGGAAGAAGGCATGCAATGCAATGCTTGCTGGATGTAAACAGTTCCAACACAACCTTGACTGCATTTCAGTGTAAAGATATAGCTCATTTGACCTCACCATTTCATTGAACATGCACTCCCTCCAACAGTAATAGAAATTAGCCGTTGTCAGTATCATCGACAAGATGCACTCCAGAAATTCACAAAGAACCGTGAGACAGAAGCGTCTGAACACATGGCCTCTACCGGAGGAAGAGCAAAGACCGCAGAGTACTAGGAATAGCAGTATATCGTCACCTTCAAGCTTCTCATCACCCTGACTTGGAAAGGTATTGCCCGTCCTTCCGTGCAGCAGTGTCACTATCCTGTAACTACTTGCTTCACTACATTTCGGTATAGTTGCATAAAATGAACTGCAGTGGATCAAAACGACAACTTAACCAACACCTTCTGAAGTCAATCTAGAGTTGGACAATACGTGCTGAACCAGCCAATTGTGCACATATTCCAGGAAAGTATAGAAAACAACGTTTAGAAAAGAGAAATGGTCATAAAGGAATCAAGTAAATTACATAAAATGGACATGAGTGCTAAGACGTCTGTAATAAATATCTGAGGGGAAGCAGGTTGTGAATGTTAAAAAAAACCTCGAAACTAGAACTAAAACTATTGATTGGCATTGTTAACTGTCTCGGTGATTATTTAACTTTTGATTTGATTGCACAAACAACAAAAAAACGTATTGTGTTATTACGATGTGTCACTGATTAAATTAGAAGTTTATGGACCCGCTCAGAATATAATAAATGCACAGCTATGGTCAAAACATTTCATTAAGCATCAGTTTTCCAAGAATATATTGTATTACCATAATTTACCTGGAACTCCGAAAGCTGCAAGGGCAAAGTAATAAAGTAGAAATATCAACGCTTTTGCAGGAGCATGCATCGTTAACAAGAATAATGAATTGGTACCCTCTGACTTCTTTAGTAAGGATTGTGATGTACCTATTTATACATGATGTACACCACTAGAGACACAATAACTTTGAATCATTGTTTGTATCTGGTGCAGTCTTTATTAAAAATAAACAAACTAATGCAGCCATTTTCACGCTAATAGCAACTAATGTAATATACCGTGATCCAACAGAAAAAATGGCCAATATGCGTGAAAAAGTACTTTCAGTGATTAAACAGGAAACTTAAACAGGAAATTATGCGATGTCAATAAATTGGAACCTTTGAAATTTTTATGACCATAGGTAATAGTAACAGAAGACAAATTCCAGAATGAAGGTTGAAACTTTATTGCTGGAACAGCACAGCAGGTCAGGCAGCATCCAGGGAACAGGAGATTCGACGTTTCGGGCACAGGCCCTTCTTCAGGAAGGGCCTGTGCCCGAAACGTCGAATCTCCTGTTCCCTGGATGCTGCCTGACCTGCTGTGCTGTTCCAGCAATAAAGTTTCAACTTTGATCTCCAGCATCTGCAGACCTCACTTTCTCCTCGAAAATTCCAGAATGAATCCTAGTTTGATAGATCAAATGTTTAACTTTGAATTTGGTTACTGTGTTAGTTTTTAAATAAATGCAAACGAGACTTCGGGGCGTCCTAAAACGGGCAGGCAGACAGACAGAGGCAATTGACCACATTGGCCAGAATGACATTGGTATGAAGACCTGCAACAAAAATTCCGGTAGTTACGTTTGAAAAGCCAGAACTCTCGGGTAATAATCTCAGGATTACTCTCCGAACTACGTGCAAATGAGGGTAGGAACTGAGACAAAGTATATTGAATACCTTATAATGTGGTGGCATGTGTGTGTGGTATGGGGCTGTCTTAAGGAATGAGGATGATTGTGATGTATTCCAGAGACGGTGGGACCTAGAATGACAGAGGCATGGAAACAGATCCTTCCGTCCAACTCATCCATGCCAAACAGATATTCTAAATTAATGTTGTCCCATTTGCCAGCACTTGGTCCACATCCCTCTTAACTCTTTCGATTCAGGCACCTATCCAGATGCATTTTAAATGCTGTCATTGTATCAGCCGCCACCATTTCGTCTGGAAGCTCATTCCATACACACAGCAACGTTTGCATCAAAAGGTTGACCCTTGGGTCCTTTTCAAACAGAACATTGAACATGGAACAGTCCATGGAATAGGCCATTCGGTCCTCGATGTTACGCCAACCTGCGCAACCAGTGTGAAGCCATATGTTTATCCAATGATCATTTAAATGCCCTTAAATTGTGCGAGTCTGCTACTGTCGCAGGCCCCTTACTACTCTCTGAGTAAATAAAATAGCTCTAACATCTATCCCATATTTATCACCTCTAAATTAAAAGCTATGTCCCTTCGTATTCGCCATCACCATCTGAGGGAAAAGGGTGTCAATGTCCGAACTATTTGACCCTCTGATTGTCTTGTATGTCTCGATTAAATCCCCCTCAACCTTATTTGCTCTAAAGAAAACAGCTTCAGATCCCTCAGCCATTTCCTCGGAAGACCTTCCCTCCATAACAGGCAACATCTTCGTAAATCTCCTTCCAAAGCTTCCACATCCTTCCTATAATGCGGTGACTAGAACTATACATTATATTTCAAGTGCGGCCAGACTAGAACTTTTGTACAATTGCAGTACGATCTGGTAGCTCCGAAATTCAATCCCTCAGCCAATAAAAGCTGAACACCCTCTAAATCTGTGTGGTAATCTATGTACATAGACATCGACGCCTCTGTGCACATCTGCATTGCCAAGAATCTTACCATTAACCCAGCTCTCTTTATTCCTATGATGCCTTCCAAAGTGTATCACCTTACACAATTCCGCTTAATATTTCCCCTCTCACACTAAACCTGTGTCCTCTGTATCTGAGCTCTCCAAAACCACCCAAAAGACGATGTCTATTTACAATATCCATGCCCCTTATGATGTTAAAAACCTCTATAAGGACACGTCTCAGCCTCCGAAACGTCGAGAAAAAACAGTACGGGCCCTTTCAGCCTCTCCCTGTAGCTGAAACCCTCCAACCCTGGCAGCATCCTTGTAAATCTTTTCTGAACCCTTTCACGTTTCACAACATCCTTCTGATAGGAGGGACACCCGAACTGTACACAAAAGTAGTCTAACCAATGTCCTGTACAAGCGCAACACAACCTTCCAACTCCTGTGCATGAACAATAAAAGATAGCATACTAAATGCCTTCTGCATTATCCAATCGAGCTGAAACTTTTCTTTCAAGGAATTCAGAACGTGCACTCTAAGTTGTCTTTGTTCAGCAACACTCCTCAGGACCTTACTATTAAGTTTATATGTCCTGCCCTGATTTGTGTTTCCAAAATGTGGCATTTCACAATTATGTAATTTAAACTGCACCTTTACATGTAAGACTTGCTGCACGTAAGTTAGATGGGCATGAAAATCCTGGGAGGGAAGTTTGATACTTGTACTGGTAGTGGTAAAATTACAGTGGTGGGGAGGATTTGGCCAGAGCCAGAGCAGCAGTTCAGTAAATATGGCCAGCATTACTTGTTCAAGAGCATATTGAAGGAAGATCCCATTGAATGATTTTGCTGGGAGTCAATGTCATCAAAGTTTCAGCGAGGATCATTGTGGGAATAGTGACCATAATTCCATAAGTTTTTGGATTCTTGTGGAGAAGGACAAGACGACTTCAGATGAAATTATTGAATTAGGAGCAAGTCTAAGTATAATTGAATGAGACAAGAATCAGATTATGTAGGTTGAGAATGGCTGCTTGAGAGTAAATCTGGGAGTCTTTCACGGACCAACTGCTTAGAGCGCTCTACAGGCATGTTCCTGTGAAAACGGAGGACAGGAATGGCAGGAATCGGGAAAATTGGATGTCAGGTTTTCGAATTAGTGAAAAAAAGCATACCTAGTATCTGGGCAACCAAAATAAAAGGACCAGGTTTTGAAGAATAGAGCAAAACTAAAAAGGAAGTCAAGCCGAGAGGTAGGAGAGCAAAAAAGTTCGATGAAATATCCTTGGCCAACAGTTTTCAGGGGATTCCCAAGGCATTTCACATATATATGTAATGTGTAGGAGCAAGAGAGAAGCTAGGGGAAGACTAAACCCACTCATGAATAAAGTTAAGAGGTTATGTGCAGAACCACAAAAAATGGGTGAGATCCTTAATGACTACTTTGCATCGGTGTTCTCCAAAGAGATGGACATGAGGAATATTAAGTTTCGGAAAAAATGTGTGAATGCTCCCAGGCAGTTCAACATATTCAAGGAGATAGTGAGGACTGCAGATGCTGGGAAGTCAGCCTTGATAAAAATGTGGAAGTGGAATAAATACAGCAGGTCAAGCAGCATCAGAGAAGCAGATGAGTCGACGTTCTGTCAAGATACTGCATCAGGTCTGGGAGGGGAAAGCGGGCTCAGAAATAAATAGAGCACGTGGTGTGGGGATGGGGGAAAATTAGGAGGAATGGCGGTAGAAAATGTGCAATATATGTCAGCCAAAACAGGACGAAACTGCCTGAGATGGCAATATCTAAAACAATGGAGTTCCTGATGCTCTTCAGTTCTGTGTCACCATTATTAATTTCATTGCTGTGTCATCGGATTCTCCTGCGAGATTCTGCGGCAAACATAATGTGTCTAACAGTCACTTCATTAAGCAGCAAAACAACGAAGAACTGGAGACATGGGGTTTGAAAGTGGCCAAAAAGATAAAGCAATCTTCATGCAACTGATTTCTAAAAGATTTCTTTTAACAGGTTCTCGGTTTGCTCGCTGAGCTGGTGGCTAAGTTTTAGAAGAGTCGTCACCATTCTCGGCAATATCATCAGTGAGCCACCAATGAAGGGTTGGTGTTCTCCCTCGCTTGCTATTTGTGTGTCTTGGTTTGTTGTGGTAGTTGACATCATTTCCTGTTTTGTTTCAAAAAGGTAGATAAATGGCTACAAGCTCTATATGTTTGTTAAAGGATCTCTAGTTAGAATGCCAGGCTTGTAGGAATATCCGGGCATGTCTTTGTTTTGTCTGTCCCAGGATGAATGTATTCTCCCAGTCAAACCAATATCCGTCTTCGTCCATGTGTGTGGATACCTGTGGCACTTGCTCATGTTTTGTTGGCTGGTTGTTGCTCATGTATCCTGGTGGCTAGTGCCCAGCCCGTTTTTCCAAAGTAGTTTTTCTTGCAGTCCTTGCAGGGTATTTTCGTGTAGACAATAGACAATAGACAATAGACAATAGGTGCAGGAGTAGGCCATTCTGCCCTTCGAGCCTGCACCACCATTCAATATGATCATGGCTGATCATCCTCAATCAATATCCTGTTCCTGCCTTACCTCCATAACCCTTGATTCCACTATCCTTGACAGCTCAATCCAACTCTTTCTTAAACGAATCCAGAGACTGGGCCTCCACTGCCTTCTGTGGCAGAGCATTCCCCACACCCACCACTCTCTGGGTGAAGGCGTTTCTCCTCGTCTCTGTCCTAAATAGCCTACCCCTTATTTTTAAGCTGTGTCCTCTGGTACGGGACTCACCCATCAGCGGAGACATATTTTCTGCCTCCAGAGTGTCCAATTCTTTAATAATCTTATACGTCTCAATCAGATCCCCTCTCAGCCTTCTAAACTCAAGCGTTTCCAAGCCCAGTCGCTCCAATCTTTCAACATAAAATAGTCCCACCATTCCAGGAATTGACCTCGTGAACCTACGCTGCACTCCCTCAATAGCCAGAATGTCTTTCCTCAAATTTGGAGACCAGAACTGCCCAAAATATTCCAGGTGTGGTCTCACCATGGCCCTGTACAGCTGCAGAAGAACCTCTTTGCTTCTAAACTCAATCCCTCTTGTTAGGAAGGCCAGCATACTATTATCTTTCTTCACTTCCTGCTGTACCTGCATGCTTGCCTTCATTGACTGGTGTACAAGAACACCCAGATCTCTTTGTACTACCCCTTTATCTAACTTGACTCCATTTAAGTAGTAATCTGCCTTCCTGTTCTTGCTACCAAAGTGGATAACCATACATTTATCCACATTAAACTGCATCTGCCATGCATCTGTCCACTCACCTAACCTGTCCAGGTCACCCTGTAATCTCCTAACATCCTCCTCACATTTCACTCTGCCACCAAGCTTTGCATCATCAGCAACTTTGCTAATGTTACTATTAATGCCATCTTCTATATCAGTAATATATATTGTAAAAAGCTGCGATCCCAGCACTGATCCCTGCAGTACCCCACTGGTCATCGCCTGCCATTCCGAAAGGGAGCCATTCATCACTACTCATTGTTTCCTGTCAGCCAACCAATTTTCAATCCAAGTCAGTACTTTGCCCCCAATACCATGTGCTCTAATTTTGCTCACTAACCTCCTATGTGGGACTTTATCAAGTGCTGTCTGAAAGTCCAGGTACACTACATCCACTGGATCTCCCTTGTCCATCTTCAGAGTTACATCCTCAAAACATTCCAGAAGATTAGTTAAGCATGATTTCCCCTTTATAAATCCATGCTGACTCTGACCTATTCTGTTATTGCTATCCAGATGTGTCGTAATTTCATCCTTTATAATTGACTCCAGTATCTTTCCCACCATTGAGTTTAGACTAACTGGTCTAGAATTTCCTGCTTTCTCTCTCGCTCCTTTCTTAAAGAGTGATACAACATTCGCCACTCTCCAATCCACAGGAACTGATCCTGAATCTATCGAACTCTGGAAAATAATCACCAACACATCCACAATTTCTCGAGCCACCTCCTTCAGTACCGTGGGATGTAGACCATCAGGCCCCGGGGACTTATCAGCCTTCAGACCTAACAGTCTCTCCAACACCAATTCCTGGCAAATATAAATTCCCTTCAGTTCAGGTCCTTCAGCCACTGTTACCTCTGGGAGATTGCTTGTGTCTTCCCCAGTGAACACAGATCTGAAGTACCAATTCAACTCTTCTGCTATTTTTTTGTTCCCCGAAATATATTCCCCTGTTTCTGTCTTCAAGGGCCCAATTTTAGTCTTAACCATTTTTTTCTGCCTTTCACATACCTAAAAAAGCTTTTATTATCCTCCTTTATATTTTTGGCCATTTTACCTTTGTGTCTCATGTTTTCTCTCTGCGTATTTCCTACTTAGTAATCCTCTGTTGTTCTTTAAAAGCTTCCCAGTCCTCCGTTTTCCCACTCATCTTTGCTTTGTTATACTTTTTTACTTTTGACATTATATATTTCTTAACTTCCCTCGTCAGCCACGGCCACCTGCCTCCTCCTAGGATCTTTCTTCCTTTTTGGAATGAACTGATCCTGCATCTTCTGCATTACACCCAGAAATATTTGTTATTGTTCCTCCATTGTCATCCCTGCTAAGGTATTGCACCATTGAAGTTTGGCTAGCTCCTCCCTCATAGCTCCATAGTTCTCTTTATTCAACTGAAATATTGTCACTACCTGTACCCTCTCCCTTTCAAATTGCAGATTGAAACTTATTGTATTGTGGTGACTACCTCCTTCACTTCGAGGTCCCTGATCAATTCTAGTTCGTTGCACAATACCAGATCCAGAATTGCCTTCTCCCTGTTAGGCTCCAGCACCAGCTGTTCTAAGAATCCATCTCAGAGGCACTCCACAAAGTCTCTTTCTTGAGGTCCAATACCATCCTGATTCTCCCAGTCTACCTGCATGTTGAAACGCCCCTGAACAACTGTAGTAACATCTTTGCGACAGGCCGATTTCTGCTCTGTATTCAACATTTACCTTACATCCATACTACTGTTTGGGGGCCTGTAGATAACTCCCAAGAGGGTCTTTCTACCCTTAGAATTTCTCAGCTCTATCCATACAGACTCTACATCCCCTGATTCTTTGTCCACCCGCACAAGGGACTGAATATCATCCCTTACCAACATGGCCACCCCACCCCCTCTGCCCGTCTGTCTGTCCTTACAATAGCACGTATAGCCTTGAATATTCATTTCCCAGGCCCTGTCCACTTGAAGCCATGTCTCAGTTATCTCCACAATATCGTAGCTGCCAATTTCCAAAAGAGCCTCAAGCTCATCCATCTTATTTCTAATACTTCGTACATTCATATATAATGTTTGTGAGAAGATTTGTAGCTCGGGTGCTCGTTGCTGTGGTTCTGTTCGCCGAGCTGGAAGTTTTTGTTGCAAACATTTCGTCCCCTGTCTAGGTGACATCCTCAGTGCTTGGGAACCTCCCGTGAAGCGCTTCTGTGGTGTTTCCTCCGGCATTTATAGTGGCATTTATAATCCCCACTCATCTTTCTATATTCCATGAGTATTGTCCCAGAACCCTCCAGTGATCGTCATATGTTAAGCCTTTCATTCCTGGAATTATTCTCGTGAACCTACTCTGAAGCAGCTCCAGGGTGAATACATGTTTCCTGACCTATGCACCCAGAATTGCGCACAATACTCCAAATGTGGTATGTCCATAGCTTTATGAAACCTCAGATGTACATCTCTATTTTTACATTCTGCTCCTGGCGAGATGAATGAAAGCATTGTAGTTTCCTTCCTCGCTACTAACTCAACCTGTAAATTTACCTTAAGAGAAACCTGGACTAGAACTTACAATTCCCAGTTAAAAGGGACTTGCTGAGCAAAGTTTCACAGAGGTGGTGATACGTATGTGGAATCAGCCTCTGGAAGAAGCTGTAGAAGCGATAAGAAGTACACTAATTTAAGAAATTAAAAACGTACATGAATAGGAAATGCTTGGCGTGATGTGGACAAACGCAAGCTAATGGAACTAATTCATTTAAACACACCTGTTCAGCATGGGCCATTTGAACGAAAAGGGTCTGTCTTAAATTCTGTATGACTATCAACAAATTCACATTAAATCCCCAGGAGGATGTGAGTGATCTTATGAATAACTCAGACTGCCTTCATATCATGTCACTAGAACGACTCGAATATTAGATAGCAAAATCATACATAATGGGCAACTGATCCACCACAATAAGCTTGACTAATTTTTCTGCTGTGACCATCAATGATCTGTTTTGAAGTCAAAAATAAACACAACGGCATGTTTCACTACCATATCCAAAAATAAAACATACTATAATTGGTTAACATGGCAGAGATCTATTCAACTGGTAAAATAAATCACATAACCCTGGAAAATATACATGCATGCCTCTTTTTAAATTACTTTTGGACCATCTCATTTAAAGAAGAATACAACCCCATTCACGGAAATAGCCACAATGAATTTGATATTAACTGCAAAAATCTGAGCAAAACGAAACCAATATACATTTACCACAAGTTGGAAACTGTCTGTCGTGAGAAGTGATCTTGAACTGACGAATGAATATTATATCCACTTTCACAGCCTTGAGGAATGGCAATAGACAGGCAGTTGACCAGTTTAAAACGGGATTATAGTCATACATTTAACTTAGCTAAGGCAGTAAAAATAGGGAGACTCCGATTTATATGTTCACTGATGATATCAACTCTGCACAAATTGTGCTGAGGACGAATTTGTGTAATGTGTCCGAAACGTTTTCGGAGAAACATATTGAAGAGCTACATGGAAAATGCAATAAAGTTGTTCAAGGACTTCTTATTATTTCTATCTGTTCTACACTCGCATAGTATGTCATCCGAACCGTCCTCGAACAACCAAATTCATCTGATCTCCGCGATGGCTCGGCAGACTCAAGTAGACCCATGAATGCGAACATGTTTGGGCAGAAAACACTGGAAAAACGCATCAAAAATGTCAGTTTGCTTTTTTTCCCTTCTGGCTGACTTGGCGACAAGCTATGTTCCATTTGTTGCTTTCCATAACTGAAACTTGGAAAACCGACACTCTCATTTTATAAGCGTTGTATTGAGTTTACTCGATACCATTGGTCGTTGTGGAGAAAAGGAGAAAAATCCTTCAGAATTGTGGAAATAAAAGTAGTTCCTTGCTGTTTTGTTGAATGGCATCTGAAATTGTTACATCAATTTCATATTCTATTTCGGTTTTGTCTGTCTTTGATAAAACAATATGTAATAACAAAATGAATTAATTAACTTGGATGCAGTTAAAGTTTAGGATGTATTTACATTAATGTATTACTGTTCCATAGCATGTATTAATTTTTAAGACTCGGTGCCGAAATCTGAATAAGGGTGTGGCATTTAGGTATGTCTGTGAAAATTGATGATGCTGAATTGCGAAAATGTGCCAACAGACTTGACTGTGAACAGGAAATGGGCGATATTTAAATCAGTTCAACACAATCATCATGAGGCATACATGCCTTGTAGGGAAAACAAAAGATCTCAGTCGAAAATATGAATCAACGATGTCTACCAAATTAATTTTAAGATTGTATTATGCCGAAGGAAGTTACCTATAAGGAAGGCAGAAAATATTTCTCAGAATTGAGAGCAATTTCAAAGGCATAAGAAAATGAATGAGTGTCTGTAAAATGGATAGAAAACAGAATATAAACACAAAACAGCGAGGCATATCAAGGCAGGCTATCGGAAATCCTACAGAGATAAATAGAAAAGCTAAAACTAGTTTATGCAGATGCTACGGGTGGAGCTGTGACTCAGTGGTTAGCACTGCTGCCTCGCCGCACGAGAGACATGAGTTTCATTCTAGCACGGGTAGAAGTCTGTGTGGAGTTTGAATATCCTCACTGTTAGTGCTCTGGGTTTCTACCAGATATACAACTTGGGTGGATTGGCAATGCTAAGTTGCCTACAGTACCCAGAAATGTGCCAGCTCGACGTGTTAACTATGAGGAAAGCAGGAATGGGATTGCATTGGTCTGAATGGGATGCACTTCAGAGAGTCAGTATGGAATCGATTGGCTGAATGCTGTACTTACACCCTGCAGGGATTCCATGAAACTCTCTCCAGCAGCAGTGAGCATGAAGGACGAAGTAAGATGTCGAGTTACAGGAGGACATAAGCAATTATATTGGCGTGGCATCAATTACTTAATTTGTCTTTTTTAAATGCATGTCATTAACAAGAAATGCAATTATGATAAGCTAGTAACTTTATGTATATAAAATAAAAACACATGGCTCGCTAAACCTTTGGAAAGAAGGAATCTCGTCACATTATCAACTCTGGTACACAAGTGACTTCATTTCCAAGTGATGCACATCTCAATTAAGTGCCTTTGGGATTGCTGAATACACATTTGACTTATACCGAAGCTACAAAAGTAACTGAGACATGAATCTAAATTGACCGAGGAAAAACATAAGTTTCAAAGAAGTGCTTGATATCATTCTTTTTCTGGATAGTCAATTAATGGTGCACTGGTTAGCAACACTCACACGACAATAATAATTCAAAAGGGCATAGAATTTGGTAGATTCGGGATATTATAATGCAACGAATTAAAACAATCCTAGAAAGAATTGCTGATGCTGGAAATCGGAAACATCAACAGAAATTGCTGGAAAAAATCACCAGGTCTAGCAGAAACTGTGGCGAGAAATCAGTTAACGTTTTGTGTCCAGTGACCCTTCTAAAGAACTGATGGTAGCTCGGAATTTTTTTTGTGTAGAAGGTAGAGAAGCGGGAGGCAGTTAGGAGAAAAAGATAGTTGGAGAGATCGAGTCCAGATAGAAAACAAACCTGTTGAACCAACAAAAAAGTGATAACAATCACCTTAATAAAGCATACAGCTTCTAATTGGGACTATTCGTGTCTAAAAAGGGGTTGTGCGTACTTTTAGACTATGTGACAGCAAGGTCAGATGTTTTGGGGCGGAGGAAAACTTGGGGAAGGTGTTCAGCCTAAAATTGTTGAACTCGATATTGAACCCAGAAGGCTGTAGACGTCACAAGCAGGAAATGAGGTGCTGTTCTTCAAGCTTGTGTTGATCTTCGCTGAAGCACTGCAGCAAGCCTGTAACAGAAATGTTGACCAGGGTAGTATGTCATATACTTGAAGTGGCAGACAAAGGGAAACTATGGGATTTAGCTGTGTGGAAGAAATGTTTGGGTTTTTATGAAGCAGTCCCTCAGTCTAAGCTTAGTTTCCGCAATATAGAGCATACTACACTGATCAACAAATGCAGTAGATTATACGAGTACACTGAGTGCAATGCAGATAAATCCGTGCTTCATCTGGAAATTGTGTTCAGGCCCATAGATACTGAGCAGAGAGGAAGTTATCGGGCAGGTATTATAACCTCTGTGGTTACAGGGGAATGTGCCGTGATTCTGTAAAGTGTCAGGACGGCGGTGGATGGGGAGTGGACGAGGTATACTAGAGGGAATAGTTCTCTGCAGAAGGCTGACAAGAGAAAACAAAGCGTGTGTCTGTTGCTAGCATCTCACTGAAGATGGCGGGAATGGTGTCTAATGATCCTGAAATATTATGTAAGTCATACTCAACAGATGGGTCAGTATTTGCCGGGAAAAGATCCGATGCATTTTCTTTTTGATCAGTGAATGGACAAGATTCTTCCAATGATCATGTGCTGGAAAAAAAGTCAGTTCTTTCCAGTCCTTAAGTATTTATTCATTAATCAAAATAATAGTCTTATCTAATAAGTTGTCATAGCTGGTTGTCGAACCTTGCTTGTGCACTTTTCCTGGTGCATCTCTGACTTTCGTGCAGGTCTATAGAATGCAACGAAGGCACGTGTTTTCGACGAGGTCAAACCCCATCAAAATATTTTTTAAAAATAGCCCCGACCTTAACCTCCTAGTTCTGTGAAGCAGATGGGTAGTGGATATTTCAGGAGTGATTCAATTGGCTCAACCGTTAAGTTTTAAACAAAACAGAATTTATTTGCAAGGTTACCGAATGGAACACAAACAATAGAGAACATAATACAGAATAATTTAACTATTCAAAAACCTAACGGATTATCCCTACTGAATGATGCATTTCTCGATACTTGCAACAATCTCCATAAACACCCCTTAGCAAAACAGTAAACTCAAACACAGGGCCTGCCAGAGAGAGGGAGGATCAGAATGGACCTGCTTCTTTATATCCAGCAGCTGCCCAATTGAATGCTTGTTAAAATCAACCCAAACAAACCAGAGTACATTCAAACCAGAGTAAGGCTGAGCTGCTTCTAACGTACCCTTGCAATTACTCGATGACTTGATCTTAAGTTGTAATCAGTATATTGATGCTCGAGGGCAATGGAGATAAGACTGGATATTGGGATTAGTTGGATAGGTAATTTGGTATTTAACCTGCTCCCATGCTTGTCTAATTCTGTGCAGTTTGTCAATTTTTTTTTCAGTTCTGAACAAGCGCCAGGATTTTTTGATGGAACAGTGACAACATTGTTTTACACTGCACGCAAAAAAGTTCTGCACCTGTGTTTGGAGAACTTTGTTTTTGGACAGATTGTAGGAAAGTTTTCTTCATACGACATGCTGAACTATGCCAGCTCTGAAGTTCTAATGGGAAGAAGAAAGAGGAAAGTTTTCTGTGAGTTTAATTTGTGTCGTTAAGTTCTGGGTGTTTGGATTGGATCAATGCTTTCCTTTATTAGTCAGTATATTGAGGATAGGAGTTGGGAGCTGAAAATGTGTTGCTGGAAAAGCGCAGCAGGTCAGGCAGCATCCAGGGAACAGGAGAATCGACGTTTCGGGCTTATGCCTGAAATGTCGATTCTCCTGTTCCCTGGATGCTGCCTGACCTGCTGCGCTTTTCCAGCAACACATTTTCAGCTCTGATCTCCAGCATCTGCAGACCTCACTTTCTCCACAGGAGTTGGGAGATCATGTTGCGGCTGTAAAGGACATTGGTTAGGCAACTGTTGGAATATTGTGTGCAATTTTGGTGTCCTTCCTAATGGAGAGATGCTGTGAAACTTCAAAGAGTTCCGAAACATTTACAATGATGTTGCCAGGATTGGAGGATTTGAGCTACAGGGAGAAGCTGGACAGGCTGGGGATGTTTTACCTGGAGCGTCGGAGGCTGAGGGTCACCTTATAGAGGTTTACAAAATTATTATGAGAGGCATGGGTAGACTAAATAGACAAAGTATTTTCCCTGGGGTGGGAGGGTCCAGATCTAGAGGGCATATGTTTAGAGGTGAGTGGGGAAAGATATAAAAGAGACCTAAGGGGCAACTATTTCACGCAGAGGATGGTACGTGTATGGAATGAGTTGCCAAAGAAAATGGTGGAGGCGGGGACAATTGCAACATTTGAAAGGCATTTGGATGGGTAGATGAATAGGAAGGGTTTAGATGGATATGGGCTGGGTGCTGGTAGGTGGTATTAGATTGAGTTAGGATATCTGGGCTGCCATGCACGCATTGGGGTAAAGGGTCTGTTTCTATGCTGTACATCTTTATGACTCTATGACTGCAGTCCAACACCGGCACCTCCAAATCATGCAGTGTTTAAAGCTGAAAATATAACACATGAAGGGAATTGACATCTGGGTAATACATTCTGACCCAGACAACGGTGCCCATATCCATTAAGGTACACAAACCAAAGTCTAGAAATGAAAAAATAGTCATAAATGAATCAAGTAAAATACATAAATGGACATGAGTGTTAACACGTCTCTAATAAATATCTGAGAAAACAAGATTGTGACTTGTTGATTGTCATTATTCTCTGTATTGGAGAGTCAGCTAACTTTCCATTTGAACGCATGAACAATAAAAACAAGTTATTTAAACATTACATTCAAAATCGGAATAAAAGGAAGCAGAATTTAGAACAGTGTAACGACTTGAAAAGTCAACCAAGTTGATACAGCAGCTTATTCATAGAATCAGTAAAATGCCGTACAGTAACAGGCCCTTCAGCCCAGAAAGTTCACACTGACCATCCGCAGAGTATCACACTCAGACCAATTCATCTTTATATTCACCCCTGACTCAGGCAACGACCCTATAAATCCCCGAAAACTATAGGCAATTTAGCATGACCAATTCAACTAACCTGCACATCTTTGGATGTGGAGGAAACGGGAGCAACCGGAGAAAACCCATGCAGAAACGGCGAGAATGTGCAGTGTCCACACAGAGATGCGCAAGGCTGAATTCCAACCTGTGTTCCTGGTGCTGTGTGGCATCAATGTTAACCATTGAGGCACTACGTCCACCCTGAACAATGGAGGTGTTCAAATTTCTGTAACAACCGTAAAGACAAGACTTGACAAATGGTAAATACAGACACAGGTTCTCACAGACAACAGGAAACAACTTCCAAAGAGACTTCATACAAAAAAAACAGTCAGCAACCATGTGCTGCAGCTTGGAACGTTTCTACACTGCAGTAGCTTCTACTCCTGCCTCCAGCTGCTTTTCTGCTACAAATTTACTAATCAAGAAGAGACCTAGAACATAGAACATAGAACAGTACAGCACAGAAGAGGCCCTTCAGCCCACGATGTTGTGCCAACCATTGATCCTCATGGAAGGTAAACCTAATGTACAAACCCTCAAATTTCTGTGACCATATGCATGTCCAGCAGTCTCTTAAATAGCCACAATGACCTCTCTTCCACAACTGCTGCTGGCAATGCATTCCATGCTCTCACAACTCTCTGCATAAAGAACCCGCCTCTGACATCCCCTCTATACTTTCCGCCAAACAGCTTAAAACTATGACCCCTCGTGTTAACAATTACTGCCCTGGAAAAAAGTTTCTGGCTATCAACTCTATCTATGCCTCTCATTATCTTGTACACTTAAATTAGGTCCCCTCTCTTCCTTCTTTTTTCCAATGAAAAAAGTCCGAGCTCAGTCAACCTCTCTTCGTAAGATAAGCCCTCCAGTCCAGGCAGCATCCTGGTAAACCTCCTCTGAACCCTCTCCAAAGCATCCACATCTTTCCTATAATAGGGCGACCAGAACTGGAAAAAGCATTCCAAGTGCGGTCTAACCAAAGTTTTATAGAGCTGCAATAAGATCTCACGGCTCTTAAAATCAATCCCCCTGTTAGTGAAAGCCAAAACATATGCTTTCTTAACAACCCTGTCCACTTGGGTGGCAATTTTAAGCATCTATGCACCTGCACCCCAAGATCCCTCTGTTCCTCCACACTGCCAAGAATCCTATCCTTAATCCTGTACTCAGCTTTCAAACTCGACCTTCCAAAATGCATCACTTCGCATTTATCCAGGTTTACCTCCATCTTCCACCTCTCAGCTCATCTCTGCATCCTGTCAATGCCACGCTGCAGCCTACAACAGCCCTCTATACTGTCAACGATACCTTCAACCTTTGTGTCATCTGAAAACTTGCTGCCCCATCCTTCAATCTCCTCATCCAACTCATTAATGAAAATTACAAAGAGTAGAGGCCCAGGAACAAAGCCCTGTGGAACACCACTCGCCACTGACTTCCGGGCAGAATATTTTCCTTCTACTACCACTCGCTGTCTTCTGTCGACCAGCCAATTCTGTATCCAGATATCTAAACTTCCCTGTATCCCATTCCTCCTGACTTTCTGAACGAGTCTACCATGGGGACCCTCATCAAATGCCTTACTGCAATCCATATACACAACATCCACCGCTCGACCCTCATCAACTTGTCTAGTAACATCCTCAAATAACTCAATAAAATTTGTGAGGCATGACCTGCCCCCCACAAAGCCGTGCTGACTGCCTTTAATCAAGCCATACTCTTCCAGATTGTCATAAAGCCTATAACTCAGAATCCTTTCTAACACCTTGCAGATGACAGATGTGAGACTGACTGGTCTGTAATTGCCAGGGATTTCCCTATTTCCTTTCTTGAAGAGAGGAATTACATTTGCCTCTCTCCAGTCCTCAGGTATGACTCTGGTGGAGAGTGAGGATGTAAAGATCTTCGCAAGCGGCGAAGCAATCACATTTCTCGCTTCCCAAAGCAGCCGAGGACAAATCTGGTCTGGCCCTGGCGACTTGTCAATCTTAATGTTTGTCAAAATTTTCAACATATGAGCTTCCTCAATCTCTATCCGTTCCAGCATGCTTACCTGCTCTTCAATGGTTTCATTCACTACAAGGTCCTTTTCTTTAGCAAAGACAGAAGCAAAAAACTCATTTAGGGCTTCCCCACCTCCTCAGACGCGATACACAAGTGACCTATGCTATCCCTGATCGGCCCTACTCTTTCTTTGATCATTCTCTTATTCCTCAAATACGTGTAAAATGCCTTTGGATTCTCCCTAATCCTTCCTGCCAAGCCTTTTTCGTGCCCCCTCCTGGCTCTCCTCAGACCATTTTTGAGCTCCTTCCTCGCTCGCCTGTAATCCTGTAGAGCTGAGCAAGACCCTTGCTTCCTCCACCTTACGTAAGCTGCCTTATTTCTTTTGATGAGAAGCTCCTCCGCTCTCATCATCCAAGGTTCCTTTATCTTGCCCCTTCTTGCCTGTCTCAAAGGAACACATTTGTGCATCACTCGCAACAACTGTTCCTTAAACAGTCTCTACATGTCTATAGTGCCTTTTCCATGGAACAATTGCTCCTAGACTTGAACTGAAGAACTGACCACTCCCTTGCCTCAATGCAACACATTTATGTGCCTCTGCTTTTACGATCTATCTTAAAAGAAAAACCTCAGGACAAAATGACATTTCAAACATGACACCAAAAGATAATCATCAATATACAAAAATGGCTTCATTTTTAAAGCTATCAATTTTACTCTGCTGGTACACGGCAATGCATGAAAATTATATTTACTGTAACCATGCAAACATTCACTAATTACAATCTGTTTATACCTGTCACCAAATATATTTGTTGTTTTTTTTTCACGCAAGCCTGGACAAAATGCTAGCAATTATATTTTATTGTCTGTCAACATGCACAATTCTGAAACTGAATGCCTGCAATAATAAGCTCTATCTGAAAAGTCTGGATTTTGGTCCATAAATTTATCCAAAAACTTCAATGAATATGATCAGCCACATTACTGTCTCCGACACATTACTGTTTTCATAAATGTTCAAATGTTACAACGACAACTCCAAGTTGAAATTCCTGTGAAGTTTCGAATATTTCTGGAGATCAATGTTTAATTTCATGGATAAATACCAGATAGGCCTCTATATCTTCTCTTTGTCTTAGCACAGCACCAATGCCGACATCACTCACATCGATGACCACCTTGAATGGCTTTGCATAATGAGGTGTGGTTAATACTGTGGAATAGTTTTCACAGCTTTCAGACGATCAAATGCTTTCTGACAGTCTGCTGTCCACTGAAACTTATTGTTTTTTAAATAATTCAGTCAGTGTAGCAGTTGGATTGCTGACGTTTGATGTGAATTTCAGATAGACCAACACTTTCTCAGGAATCGGAATACTGCTCTATTCGTTCTTGGCATTGAAAACTCCCTAATTATCTTTGTCACCTGTCAATGTCCGATAACATGGCCCAGGAACGTGCCTTGGGCTTTGGAGAGCTCTCTCTTAGTCAGATTTATCACCAAGCCTACCTCCCAAACTCTGATAAATGCTGCAAATATTCCTTCCGTGTATGTAAAAAAAAACCCACCAGTTCGTCCATGTACTGTGCAACCCAAAAATGGCTTTATTGGTGAGTCATTCAACTGTAGCTGGAATATCCTTCATAACAAATCTATACAGACCATTCAGTTTTATGAAGCCGAAACTGTCTTCACTCTTTCGGATAAAGGTACCTGTCGGTATCCCCTTAGAAGCATAAGTTGCTTGTCACACGTTTTCAACACAGTCTTCCAAATGTGGAATCGGATATAAATCATCCTTTTCAACTGCATTGACTTTGCATATAACATACACATAACCTGCGGGTATCATGCTGTTTTGGCACCATTGCTATGAGTGAGTTCCAATCACTGCAACTCTCTTCGATTATGATGTCTCGGAGCATGCATTGAAACACTTTCTGAATAATTGCAAACTTCATAGGGTTACGTCGAGAAGGATGTTGCTTAATTGGAACAGCATTTCCTTTACCTACATCACACATAATTAGATTAGTACTTCCCAGGTAATTCCCATATATTCCCCATGCGATAGCAATAACTCTTCCACATAATTTCGACTTCCCTCTGGAAAGTAACTTTACAATTTCCCTTAATTTATTCCAATTTGTCACAACTTCCTCATTGTTCAATTCAATTTGAAAACTATCTTATTCAGAAATCTTTGAAATTGTTTCTTAATTGTGTGTTGCAAATGGAAACACATTCTCCTTTTGTGTTCCTTGCCTGTTAAAATACCTTTGTGAGTATATTTCCATGATGCACTCTGTGAGACTTCTTTCTGTTTGCAGTCTTTATCAAATCGCTCACCTCACTTAATTTCCTTTCGGTTTGATAAGGTTAATTTACGCTTGCATCTAAATGCTCACACGTCACTGGAAATAACTGTAACACTTTATCTCCACAAGCAAAATTGCGAGTTTTGATTTCTTCTCCGCTTCCTGTTCTTGTTTTGTCCCATCTATTTGATCAGACATGGTCTGTGATAATTCTATTTCAACGTCCTTCTATGTATTCATTGATTTCTCCTTGTATTTCAAATGGTGGTTTTGTGATCATGTTGCAGTCATTATAAATCACAAGATCTCCTTCTTACAATACACCAATTGCCTGATTTTCATTGACTTTTCCACCACAGTAAGCAGCTCTCATACCTGTGCACCAGCTTTATCATTAACAAGGACACGTTATATTCTTGGAGCCGATAGTATTTCCAGTGCTTCTACCACCACTTTTCCACTTTTCACTGGACTCTGTAACCTCACTCTACATAACTGACCCCTTGTCGTCAAAGTACGAATTTCACGGATCAGCACTTTTTCTGGCAATAATCCTGATTTGCATATTGCATTAATTTTAATAGTAAGATTGACATGATCCAGTATCGCTTAATACTAAAACCTCTTTACAGGCTACTCATAGCCTGTGATTAAAACTTACTATTGCAAGTAAAATGCTTAAAAAGGTCTGCTATTTCCCCTCGCAAACTGTTGCACATTCTGGTGCAGCATATAGCCTCCACTGTGAGTTCCTTCACAACTTGAAAAAAATTCACTGTTTTTTCTTGTTTTACTACTTACCTCTTCTGAATGCTGTTTTCCAACCCACCAACACTGTGTTTGACGTGGGAAACTTTATGCAGTGAAAACAATGGATCTTGTTTTTAACTGCTCTTTCTCCTTCATGGGTGTCCTTGTTATTTTGGGTTAAGTATACAGAGTTTTAAGGTAGATAGTTTTCTAGACCAAAACAAACACCCTTAAAAAAATACTAAAAATATAGCTTTGACGTTTTTTTCCAGTAATTTAAAGCGAGGTGTAACAACTTTCCTTGCAGCTGAAATTTGATTAGGCAAACTATGACGGCTGAAATAATTTTTTTTATTCATACAGTGAAAGGAAAATGCAGAATTTAAAAAAAAAAACTGGCTTAACTGTAACTCTGCCAAATGCTTTAGATATAATACAGCAACAACTATTAATTAACAGTTCCAATATAGTAATATCCAATAAACACACCTTTGGCAAAGGCATATTCGGCAAATCCGATCGTCTCTCATGCCATTTTAGAAGCACGAAGAAAATCGAAGCATTTAGAGGGAGAGGAATAAAAAGTTCCAGATTCACCTTAAAGAACCCACCATTGCTACTGAAGATTGTAATTTCGGGGGAAAAAATGGTTTCGTGGGAGCTCGGCCAAATAGATTCCGGCTGCTTCTTTGGTTCTAGGTTTTTTTTAAATCAGCCTTACAAGCTGTTTACTTTATTGACTTTTGTGCAGATTACTCTGCACCTCGGTCTTAATGTCTTTGCGTTAATAAAAAGGATAAAATGTACTACTTTAAGCCACACCACCATCACAGTTCCATATCCTTTTCTACTGGAGACAGTTTCCAACTTGTAAATGTATATTTCCAGTCATTTTGCTACAGTTTTGCAATAAATGGCAGGTTCATTCATCTTAGTTTTGTGAATGTGTTTGTATTTTGCTTTAAATGCGATCATCTGAAAGTGATTTAGAAAGAGGCATCAATATACATTTTTATGAATCCTAGGAGAATCCAAAATCTGAGGGCATAAGCGTTTTTTTATAATATAGGGTCCTTCCAGTTTAGACACAACTCCAGCAAGTCCGCACCAACCATCCACGCAGACCCACTTTCTTAACTATTAATGCACATGTACAACTGACTAATACACTAACCTACTCATTCCTGAACACAATGGGCAATTTAACATGACCAATTCATGTAACCTACAGATCTTGGGACGGTGAGAGGAAAACCAGAGGATAAAGGTAAAATGTGCAAACTCCACCCAGACAGTCACCCGAAGCTGGAATCGAACACGGATCTCTGGCACTTTAAGGCAGCAGCGCTAATCCCTGAGGCACCATCCTACCCCTGTAAGCTTGATATGAGGCGGGAAAGATTTGAAAGAGACCTGAGGGCAACCTTTCATGGAAAATGGTTTACACATTTGGAATGGGTCGCCAGAGGAAGCAGCAGAAGCGAGCACAATTAATATATTAAAACGTTTTAATAGGTACATGAATGGGAAGGGTTTTGAGTGATATGGGCCAATGACAGACGATTAGGAGTGGTTCAGCAGACATGTTCAGCATAGAGGAGTTGGACTAATGGGTCTGTTAACATGTTGTACGACTCTATGATTATGAACAAAGTCACAATGAATCTCCAGGAGGATGCGAGTTAGCTGCTGAACGGAACAGATGGCTTTAAAATCATGGCTCGAGAAATGCTGGAATATTACGTATTAAATCCAAGCATAAAGCACACTGTTTGATTATAATGCTTGGACATAACTTTGTGCTTAGACATTCAAATACTTGCTTTGAAGTCAAAAATACATGCATTGGCAAATTTCACTATCGCCTTCGATAATAACACAGCAGTCTAAAAAGTTATTTGCTTTATACGACAGAGATCTATTCCCTTAATAAGTTAAGCGACTTACCTCTCTGGAAAATATATATTTATGTTTATTTCTAAATCACTTTCAGGCGATATCAAATGAAAATATAAATACATTCGCAGAACTGACCAGAATGAAATGCCACCAGGTTATAGTCCAACAGATTTATTTGGGAGCACTAGCTTTTGCAGGCAGCTCCTTCATCAGGTAGCTGTGGAGCAGGACAATAAGTCCCAGAACGTACAGCAAATTATTACAGTGACATGCAACTGAAATGATACATTGAACAAACATAGATTGACTTTAAGTCTTTCATCTTTTGGAATGATTTCAGGTTGTAGTTCATTAATATGTATATCCCAGAACTTCTTTTAAGTCACAATCTCGAGATAAATTATGTTTTTTTTTTAAAAAAGGTGACATCTCAGCTCAAAAAATGCATTAAATTTTTGAAGTCAGAGTCTATCCGTATCCCAATCTTGAGTCAAACTGGGTCTATTTTCAAAGTAGAATTTATAAATGTTACATTATTAGAATTTACTGTGTAAAGGAAATGATCTGTCTTTCACGTAATTCAACATAGCGTGCATCAGACATATTAACCGTAAAGAAAGAAGTAACCCTGTCGAAAAAATAAATCATTTTGTATTACGCCAAAGGAAGTGCCTTGCAAGGATGTCAGAAAAAAAATCCTTAAATTGAAAACAATTCAAAACGCGTCGTGATGAACAAGTATTGGATATAGGAAGACAGAATATGAAAATAGAACATCGAGACTTACCAAGTCAGGCCATCAGACATTTTGCAAGGATAAATTAAGAGGCTAAAACTAATTAATCCATATTCGTTTGAACGGCACGGTGGCTCAGTGGTTGGCACTGCTACTTCGCAGCATCAGGGACCCGCCTTTGATTCCAGCCTTGGGTGACTGCCTTTGACGAGCATGTATAATCTCTTTGTGTCTGCGTGGGACTCCTCCGGCTGTTGCTTTTCCCTTCCACAGTCAATACATAATGCTGTAGATTACGCAAACTGGCCAGGCTACATTGCCCATAATGTTCAAGGATGTGTCGGCTAGGTGAGATAGACATTGGAAATGTAGGGATAGTGTTGGTCTGGATGGAATGCCCGTTGGACGTGATGGGCCGAATTGTCTGCTTCCACCGTGTAGGGATTCTTTGAAATCTGTCTCCAGCAGCACTATCCAGTGACCATAAAGAAATACGAAGTCGAATTACAGGAAAATCTAAGGTATTACTGTGGACTGGCTACAATTATTCGATCTGATTTTTTTGAAGCAGCGCACGTGACTTTCATAAAATATATAACAACAAAGAACAAAGAACATTACAACAAAGGAGCATGCCCTTCAGCCCTCCAAACCCACGCCAATCCAGATCCTCAGTCTAAACCTGCCACCTATTTTCTAAGGATCTGTATCCCTTTGCTCCATACCCATTCATGTATCTGTCTAGATACATCTTAAATGGCGCTATCTTTTCCGTCCCTACCACCTCTGCTTGCAACCCATTCTCGCCACCCACCACCCTCTGCGTGAAGAAATTTCCATATGTATCTGCAGTAAACTTTTCTCCTCTCACTTTGAACTCGTGATCCCCTAGTAATTGAATGCTCCACTCTGGGGAAAAAAGGTTTCTTGATATCCACCATGTCTCCACCTCTCAGGATCCCCCTCAACTTTCTTCTTTCCAATGACAATAATCCTTATTTACTCCAACTCCCCTCATTGCTAGCACCCTCTAAACCAGGTAATATCTTGGCGAATCTCCTCTCCATCCTCTCCAAAACATCTGCGTCCGTTTGGTAATGTGGCAACCAGAACTGTATGAAGTATTCTAAATGTGGCTGAACCAAAGTCTTACATGACCTGGCAACTCTTGTATTCAAAACCCTGTCCGAGGAAAGAAAGGATGCCATATGCCTTTTTGACCACTCTACTGACCTGTGTTGACCTGAACACCCAGATCACTCTGTGTATGAATTTTCCCCAGGGCATTTCCACTTAATGTATCATTCACTCTTCAATTGGATCTTCCAAAATGCATCACCTGGCATTTGCCCGGATTGAACTCCATCTGCCACTTTTCTGCTCAACTCTCTATCTCTATTTTACTGTATTCCCTAACAGTCCCCATTCACTATTGGCTACTCTACCAATCTTAGCCTCATCTGTAAATTTTCTAATATGTAATCTACACCTTCTTCTTTTATATATCAGAAAGAACAGTAGTCCCAGCACGGATCCCTGCAGACCTCCACTGGTCACAGGTCTGCATTTTGCGAAGCACATTTCCTCTACTAACCTCTATCTCCTGTTGCCCAACCAGTTCTCTATCCATCTAGCTAGAACACCCTGGACTCCATGTAATTTCAGCCTCTTCATCAGCCTGTCATGGGAACTTTGTCAAACACCTTACTAAAGTATATGTACATGACATCTACATCCCTTCCTTCATCAAACAACTTTGTCACTTCGTCACAGAATTCTATTAGGTTTGCAAGTCATGAGCTTCTCTGCACAAAACCATGCTGCTTGTCACTGATAAGCCATTTTTCTTCCAAATTGGTATATATTCTATCCCTCAGTATTGTCTCTGGTAGCTTCCTTACGACAGACGTCAGTGTTACAGCTCTGTAATTATCTGGATTATCCCTGCTATACGTCTTAAACAAGGGAAAACCATCTATAATGCTTCAGTCCTCTGGGGTCTCACCCCGTATTCAAGGATGCTGCAAATATTTCTGTTAAAGCTCAGGGTATTTCCTCTCTCGTTTTCCTGATCAATCTGAGGTAGATCCTATCCGGACCTGGGGACTTGTCCACCTTAATGCCTTTTGGAATACTCAACACTTTCTCCTTCCTTAAGTCAACATAGACCAATCAAAGATCTATCCCTAACCTCAACATGTGCTGTGTGCCTCTGCTCGGTGAATACCGATGCAAAGTACTCATTAAGAATCTCACCCATTTTATCTGACTCAAAGCATATATTTCCTCCTTTTTCCTTGAGTGAGCCAATCTTTTCCCTAGTTACCCTCTTGCTCCTTATATATGAAAATAATTATGATGAGTTAGTTAAATTATATATAACTAACCACATGACTCAATGAGTCTTTTTCAAGAAGAAATCTATTCACGTTATCAAGTCTGGAACGCAAATGACTCGCATTCTAAGTGTTGCAATTCTTCATTAAGCGCCGTTTGAATTACCCAGGAACTACGACATGAATCAAAATGGAATGAGAAAAAGTTTCAAATAGGTCATTTATATCTTTTCTAAAAAAATGTGGATAGCTAGTAAATGGCGTCTTGTTTAGGAACACTCACGCAACAGGACTAATTCAAACCCGTAAAGAATTTGGGAGCTGCACGAAATATGGAACAAAAGAAAGTGAAGAAAAAAATGCAATATATTAAAGAAGAAACTGGAAGATCTATTGATGGTGGAAATCAGAAACAACAATGGAAAGTGTTGGAAAGACTCAACAGGTCTGGCAGCACCTATTGAGAGAAATTAGGTTTAACATTTCCGGCTCACTAGCCATTCTAAAAACCTGATGTTGCTGTTGCAAATTCGGATGAGTGGATGGTAACTTTAAGAGAGAAGTGTCTTGCCTAAGCCGGGAGATTGTGACAGCGCATGCGTCTGTTATTAGCTGACGTTTGCACAGAGTGCCGAGTATAGATACTATGTAACAGTCAGCTTCAGTTGTTTTTGGATGTTAAGGCACCGGGTTTGAACTTTACCAATTAACTTAAAGCATGCCCAGAATATCAAAAGCCGATTGGATTTAACTTTTATTGCATTAAATACATGGGACAAATAAGAGGGGACGGGTCTTGGGGCTTCAACAAGGAAATACATTTTGAAAATTAGTCACAGACAACTGCCCATCGAATCGAAGAGCGGTTGTCATCTGAAAGGGGCTCTCAAAATAAATCTCTGAGAAGTCGTCATCTACCAGAGATACCAAGAAATGTTTTACAAAGACAATCGCTGGAAAGATTGTGAAGACGGTCCAGGGAGAAGACGGTACAATTGGAATGAAACAGCAGATTCGGATGACGGGAAGGAAGGCAGCCTAAGAGACTGTATGGACATTGCGAGACGAAGTTAATAAATGTGTTCTTGGAGCAGCATTTTATTACAGTTGGCGTCAGATGGTATTGAGTAAGGAAAAAGGGAGTTTGGATTTGGTAATACCTTTTCTTTCGTGTCGACAGTTAGAGTTGTAAAAATAATTAGTTTCCTTTAAACGGAGGAAATCAGGGGTTTTCTTTCACTCACTCACATTTCGCAGTTTATGAGGCGAGGTAAGCTTTTCTGGTTGTTTTCGATTTAATGAGCAGTGGGGTTCGATTTTCACGTCGCAATAGTAGCTAAGGAAATCACTGCGCAGAAGATAGGGAAGTGGGAAAGGGTATAGGAGTAAACAATAGGTGGCAAGATAAAGCTAGGGAGTCTGTAAAATAGTTGGACAGACAAGGAAGTTAATAACTATCAAACCCCCCCTTCCCCATGAAACTGTCCAGCAGCTAATGGGGACTATTAGTGGCTAACAATGGGTTGCGCATTAATGTCGACTATGTAATAAAAAGGCGTGGTGTGTCGGGGTGGAGGGAAACCGAGTGAAGGTTTTCAAGCCCGAAAATTGTTGCACTCGATTTTGAGACCAAAAGGCTGGATAGAGCTCCAAGAATAAGACGAGGTACTGTTATTCTAACTGGTATTGAACTTCTCTGAAACACTGCATTAAGCTTGTCACAGAGATGTTAACCAGGGAACAATGTGGTGTGTTCAATTGCTAGGCCACGGGAAACTCAGGGATTTTGTTTCGTGCACAGAATGTTCGTGTTCCTCGAAGTAGTGACCTTGATTCTTTAATAAAAACAAACAACTTTTGGAGTGATACAGCTTTGCTATGTTCGTGCTGCACTAATTTTGTGAGCTGTATCACAGTCAAAATGTAAGCCACTGTTTCAATGAAGCATGGTTATTTCACATTTACACTTGCAAAGTGATTTCTGTTCTAGTTGGTGCTGAACAGTTGATCATTTTATTTAGATTCCTTTGTCAAGTATGGTCAAGTGTAGAAGTACAGAAGAACAGTGAATGATATATAATGTTGCCACATATGACCCCATCTGACGTACAAAGGTACCTTGGCACAAGAAACCTTTAGCCTCAATGTAATAACAGAAACAAGAGTTAAAAGGTGAAGTTTTACTTCAAACAATATAGAAATCGGTAGTCATTTCCAATAAGGTTTCTCGCAGTTTAAACTACGTTAAGAAAGGCATACTTTAGCTGTTCATCAGTCATTGATGAGTCCTGTGTTTATCCAGCTGTGGTGCCTGTTCTTGACTCAACCACCATTGATACTTCCTCTCCGGTCATGAATATCTGTTGAAGGGTTTATGCCCAAAACGTCGATTCTCCTGCTCCTTGGGTGCTGCCTGAGCTGCTGTGCTTTTGCAGCCTCACAACCTTCAAATCTGATCTCCAGCATCGAGAGCCGCCTCAAGACCAGGCTGAGGTCCGCTGCAAAGAGGCCAGACAGAGAGCCGTGGAAACATCAAAGGCGGGGAAAAAACGAAAAAAAAAGGGAATGCAGAGAAGGAGACGAAAAGATGGGAGGAGCTCCCTTTCCAGCGTCCGACCCCGTCGTTTTTAAATGAGACTCCGTCACATTGTGGCAACCATCCACAACTTGGTGAAGGGACGATCGTTGATAAGAGCTAAATATGATTGTTCTCATCACACTATACTGAGGATCGGCTGTTTTGATATTTGAGACTGAGTTGTTTAATCTCCAGCAACTATATTTATCTGATGTATTTTTCTACTCCCCAGCCTCTTCCCCAACTCCAAACCTCTGCAACCAAAATTGGACAAATGGATTGTTGCAGTCTACTGCAGTCCATGAAGTGTAAATGGCACATCTGAACTGAGATCAAATACAGTGTAATACAAACAATTCTGTGTTTTGCCCTAATATCCGTAAAGAATAAAATATGCTGAGAGGAGGTTTTCAGTGTATTCGATGCAATACCTCACTTCATGGCATGAAAACAACGAAGGTTTCTACTTCTGCTGGCCAAAGGTTGACAGTGCAGCAAAGTGAAATATGAATAATCATTTAATGACATTAATGGATCAGATAAAATACACATTTTTATTGTTTTTCTGATTGTGTCAAAAACGTAAGACATGAATAATCTTACATGGCACAATTGATCAATGCTTACTCGGGAAAACAGTAAGATGTGAAAATGTGTTGCTGGAAAAGCGCAGCAGGTCAGGCAGCATCCAAGGAACAGGAGAATCGACGTTTCGGGCATGAGCCCTTCTTCAGGCTTATACCCGAAACGTCGATTCTCCTGTTCCTTGGATGCTGCCTGACCTGCTGCGCTTTTCCAGCAACACATTTTCAGCTCTGATCTCCAGCATCTGCAGTCCTCACTTTCTCCTCGAAAACAGTAAGATGTGTCAATTTCTGGAATTTTTTTTTTAATTTCTTTTCCGAGAGGATGTTTACGACTGATAGCTATATGAACAGATGCTTCACAGGTAAACATGAAGTGAAATCTGGACCTTTTCTCCCATATTTCAGAGATAAGAAGCCCCTTTACGTCAAAATACAGTCTTAACTGGCGCTATGTTTGTTTCTTTCTCTCAAGCTTAGCATAAGAGGCAATCGTTGTGTGCATACTTGCGGAATTTAAATACAAAAAAATCGGCTTATTGTTTGTCATGATTTTAACAGAGGCTATGGGTATCCTCCTTTCCAGATTTTACACATACATCAATCAAATCCATTTCAAAAGGAAATCTTCTTATGGTAAGCCTTTGTGACTGGCGGAAGAGGCCAAATCTTGAGAAAAAAATTCCTTCACAAGTGGCTGGCACGAATTTATAAAGCGGTGTTGTGGGTTGATATGTCTGTCATTGTGAATTAACAAGCCAAGGAATCATGATGATGCATATGTCAGAATGCATGAGCTACATATTCATAGTGCTGTGTGCTGGTTTAGTGTAGTGTTAAAGTCACAATAAGTTATTCAGGTGGACTCAGTATTTATGACATTTCATAATAAACGTGCAGAAGTAATTGAAAGCGTGTTTCAACTCACCGCTGAATTTTGTCTGTGTCACTGCATAAAGACACATATTAATGCATGAACTTAAGAATTGTAGTATATACCTGCTTTCTTGCAGAATAAATTTAGGGTCTTTGGGATTGGAACCTATCGAATAGCTTTCACCTGAAATTTGTGCAAGTAGAAAATGTATAAGGTTTGTCAGCCACAAGAGAAGGAAACTGCTTGAGATGACAAAGAGCAAAACGATGGACTTTCTCCTGCTCTCCATTTCCGTGTCATGATCATTATTTTCATTGTTGTGAGATCGGAGTTTCCTGCAAACTCTATTGGCAACTATAATGTGTCTGACAGTCAGTGCATTAAACAGCAAAATAAGGACGAACGGGAGACATGGGGTTTGGATGCTTTCTAACGTTTCAAGAAATCTTTGAACAACAGATGTGTAAATGATCTCTTTTATGTTGCAGTACCAGCCTTTACTATCAATGATGTATAAGGGTTCGCATATAAAATAAAACGGAATGATTATCAAACAGCACAGCAAGCAAAGTATTCCTATAACAACAAATGCTATTTTTTCTGTGTAGTATTTCCTTTCCTGCTCCTGGTTACAGATGGTTAAGAAACGATGAAAAGTGAAAGCAATAGTTAACCAGACAGAGCAGTTTCGGGAAACGTAGACCAGAATAATTATCAGACGACATCACTGTGTGGTGTTTAGTAAACTAACTGGAAAGTAAATTGCCAGCAGCCGACATAAAATCACTGCATCGATAAGAACAAGGAGATCAGTTGCCGGCATCGATACAAGGTACCGAGTGACACATCTTGAAAGACCACATCTTCCTCTGCAGAGTATCACTATCGTCACTAGATTAGCTGTAATAGACAGAGTCTGAAAGAAAGTGAGTGTGAGTGGGGGAGAGAGAGACAGACAGAAAATCAGAGACAGAGACATCGACAGACAGAGAGATACAGGACGCGGTAAAAAAAACAACATTGTTAGTTGGGTGAAAAGATAACATGAAATTTGTGCCAGTTAATTTGAATTCGACAAAGAAAATTATTCTTTTACTCATATATTTCAAACAGCTATTTAACAAGAATATCTTTACAAATAATAATTGAATCCAGCATGTAAAATATTAGAGAAACGTTGTAGTTAGATATTTCCGTTGAGATATAACTGTATAGAAGTGTATTGATTTCAGAACTAAATAGACGAAGTAACGATGTTGAAACAGTAGCAGAAAACATGTTGAGTCATATCTGAACATGGTTATCAATGACAATAGACATACACCAAGAAGCAATCCTGTTCAAATAATTCATCCACGTCCTTTTCTCCAAGTTAAAGCCGGAATTTGGGGCATATACGTATGATTGCACAAAGGTCAATATCATCCACAGATCATCAGATTCTGAAACAGATTGCATTTAGAGTCATAGAGTCATGCAGGATGGAAACAGACTCTTCAGTCCAACGTTCATGCCGACCAGATATCCCAACCCAATCTAGTCCCACCTGCCAGTACCTGGCCCATTTCTCTCCAAACCCTTCGCATTCATATGTCCATCTAAATGCCTCTTAAATGTTACCATTTTACCAGCCTCCACCACTTCCTCTGGCAGATCATTCCATACACGTACCACGCTCTGTGTGAAAGTAGGAAATTCTCGCTCAACTCAAGTTCCAGGCATTTGCTATCCCAGAGAAATATAGCAGAGAATGTGTTTGAGTAACTCACTTGATGAATCTCCAATGCAATGCTTGCGGGATGTGTACAGTTCCAACCATAACCTTGACTGCTTCCAGAAAAAAAACCAAGTAGCTCACTTGACTATCACCATATCAATGAGCATTCACTCCCTCCAGCAGTAATATAAATTAGTGGTTGTCTGTATTATCTGCAAGATGCATTGTATAATTCACACCGAGACCTGAGACAGAACCCTCTAAACCCATTATGACTACGTAAAAGGGCAAAGACAACAGAACCTGCAAAGTGACTTTCAAGATTCCCATCACCCTGATTTACAATGCCTCTTTCAGTGTCGCCATGTCACTACTCTCTAACTAATCCCCAAACTTTATTTCATTGGGCTTGCATAAATGCACTGCAGTGTTTCAAAACGACAACTTAACCAACATCTTCGGAAGGGAATCTAGGATTTGGTAATGCTTGCGGACCCAGCCAGCAGTGCACATATTCCACAAGCGTAGACAAAAGCAATATCCAGAAATGAAAAGTGGACATGAATTAATCAAGTGAATTATGTAATGTAAGTATGAGTGCTAACATGTCTGTAATAAATATCAGAAAGAATGAGGTTGTGAATGTAAAGAAAACCTCGAAACTAGAGTGAATACCATTGCTTGCCATTGTCCACTGTCACAGAATCAGCTAACTTTGTATTTGAATTCATAATGACCAAACAAAAAAATAATATAATCACAATGCTCCACTGAGCAATTTACAAGTTTTTCGAGCCGCTGAAAATACAACAAATCCCCAACTTTTCCATGAACACACGTTTAAACATCAGTGTTCCAAGTATATTGTATGATCGTAATTTACCTGGAATTCCAAACGCAGCAAGTGCAGAGTAATAAAGTACAAACATCAGCGCTTTTGGAGGAGCATGCATTTTCAGTTAAAATAATGAATTGGTATCCTGTGCCTTTTGAAATGAGGATTGTGATGCATCTATTTATGTCTGGTATTCCCCGCTAGAGACACAATTATTTCAGATCATCTTTAGCACCTGGTATAGTCCGCTTCTCGTAACTGATGCAATGACCGTGCTTAAACAGAAAAAACGTATATTAGCTTAAGTGATTAACCACGTGACAGAAGGCATTTATGTGATGTCAAAAGATTTAAACACTTAAAATTGTTATAAAAATAGCTAATGTTTACACAATACAACATTGACCAGGAAACCTTGTTTGCTAAATCAAAAGTTTAACTGTGAACTTGGTTGCTGTGGTCGTTTTTAAATAATGCAAACGAGATTTCAGGATATCCGAAAACGGGAGGTCGGACAGACAAAAGTCATTGTCCACAATGGCACCAAAGACGTTGGCAGGAAAACCTGCAACGACAATTTAGGGTGTCAGGTAGTAAAATAAAAAAAACAAGAACTCTCGTTCGTAATCTCAGGATTATTCTCCGTACCACGTGTTATCGAGGTCAGGAACAAAGACACACTACATTGAACACGTGGTTAATGAGATTGTGTGCGTCGGGGATGGGTTAGTTTCAGATATGTGAATCATTGGGATGTCTTCCAGAGAAAGTAGGAAATGTACATCAAGGTCGAATTGCTTTACTCGTTAAGAAGGATTTCACAGCTGTGATCAGGACGACACTGTGGAATGATCATGCAGCGAGGTTTTATTGGTAGAGATCAGAAATCGGAAGGATACAATCACAATGCTAGGATTGCACTATAGATTTCCCAGCTACCAACGTGAAATTGAGGAAGAGGTATGCAGTCAGATTCTGGACAGATGTGAAATTAACAGGATTTCTGTGGTGAATGGTTTATCCTTCCTCCATATTGACTGCGAATCCCTTAGTGCTGGGGATTTGGATGGGGAGCAAATTTAGATATGTTCAGTGAATTTGATCTTCGAAAAAGTATATGGCGGATAGTCCACTAAGGGAGGAGGCCAGGTAGGATCTGTAAAATGAACCTGTCCAAGTGAAAAAAGTTTCAATGGGGAAACGTTGTGGGAATTGCGATCAGAATTCCATGTGTTTTTGAATGCCTGTGCATAAGGACAGAAGTGGAGGTCGATTGAAGACGTTAAATATTTGGAAGGCCATTTGTAATTGAATGAGGCAAGAATTAGAGTTTGTGGATGTACAACGGCTGATTGAGAATACATCTATATTTGACTGGTGGGAATCTTGAAATACTAATTGATTGGATTGCAGTACAGGCATTTTCCAGTGAACACGGGGGACAGGAATGGCAGGAATTGGGAACATTGGATGACACAAGAAATTATCGGCTCACTGAAAAGTAAAAAAAGCATACCTAATGTCTATACAACGAAAAATAGACAAAGCTGTGGAAGAATATGCTGAAACCAGAATGGTGCTCAAACAGGAAGTTAGAAAGGCTAATATGGGCCATGAAATTTATTTGGCTAGCAAGGTTAAGGAGAAGAGAGAGCTGAGAAAAAATAGGTCCAGAATAAAGGAAGGAGATTATGTGCAGAGCCAGAAGAAATTTGTAAGATTCTCAATTAGTATTCTCCAAAGAGAGTGACATGAGGAATGGTGAGGTTGCATAAAGGGGTAGGGTGAAGATGGTGTGTGGAGTTGTTGGTGGGCTGTTAGTCCAGAGACAGTGGAAAAAAGATCTCGGCATCTGGGCTGGAATCCAGCCTCTGTCAATGATAGTATTTGAATTGAATAATTGTTTGAAATTCAGAACCTCGTGATGACCATTAATCCATAGCTGATCGTCTGGAAACAAAAAAAACCCAATCTGGCTCACTAATGTATAGAAGGGAATCTGCCATCCTTGCATAATCTAATCTGCATGTGTTGCCCGAACCACGGCAATGTTGTTGACTCTGAAACTGCTTTCTGAGTAATAAATGTTGGCAGAGCCAACCATGTCCTCGTTCTCGAAATGTGTTAAAAACATAACTCTCGGACAAGTCAGCATAATGAAGCAGGAAAGTTTGGGTGTCTTGAAATGTATTGCAATGGACAAATCACCTAGGCTCGGATGGGACTTTAGACAACATGTGTGGGAGGCAAGAGGGTAAATAGTTGGAGCCTTAAGTGATATCTTTGGACTCAGGTGATGTTGCCAAGGGTTGAAGATTGGCCAAGGATTTTCCATGTTGAAAAAGAGAAACCGAGATAATCTGCATTATTAGAGATGGCCAGGCTTATATCAGTAGTCGAGAAGCTTTTGGCGAATAAACTGAGTGACTGGATATATTCACATTTAGAAGCGAATTTTACGTATTAGTGATAGGCAGCACAGGCTTGTACAGAAGATGCCATGTCTCAACAACTTCTTTTAGGGGGTAGATGAGAAATGTTGATAAGGGAAGGGCAGTGCATGTTTTCTACACAGACATTTGGAAGGCATTTGATAATGTACCCCTGGTAGGCTGGTACAAAATGTGGATTCTCGTGGACTCTGGAGATTGTTGGCTAGATGAATACACAATTCGCTTTGTCATAGAAGGCACAGTGTCGTAATGGAAGTGTGTTTTCTTCAGAGAAAAGATCGGTTTCAAGTGTTGCTCCACAGATATCAGTGTTGGGAGCATTGCTGTTTCTATGTTATATAAATGATCAAAGGAAAACGCGATCAGAAATATTGTGGATGACACAAAAGTTGGCTAAGTTGCCGATTGTGATGAGATTTGTCAGGTGAACCAACGGATTAAAAATTGATTGCAAATTTGCAAACAGGTAAATGGCAGGGTTAAGCCGGAAAATGTAATTTGATACAATTTGGACAATCAAATTCAGGCGTGAATTGTAGAATATAGGGCAGAACCCACGGCTGCATTGACATAGAGAGGGATTTGAGCGTGCAGATCTCCAGATACCTTACAGTGTCAACTCAGGAAGATAAATTGGTCAAGAACAGATACAGCAAGTTTGACTTCAGCGGCCGAGTACAATTTGGTAAGTTATGTTGCTGTTGTATAAATTTTTTTAAGTCACTTTTAGAATAGAACAGTACAGCACAGAACAGGCCCGTCAGTCCACAATGTTGTGCCGACCATTGATCCTCATGTATGCACCCTCAAATTTCTGTGACCATATGCATGCCCAGCAGTCTCTTAAATGTCCCCAATGATCTTCCTTCCACAACTGCTGCTGGCAACGCATTCCATGCTCTCACAACTCTCTGTGTAAAGAACCCGCCTCTGACATCCCCTCTATACTTTCTTCCAACCAGCTTAAATGTATGACCCCTCGTGTTAGCCATTTCTGCCCAGGGAAATAGTCTCTGGCTATCGACTCTATCTATGCCTCTCATTATCTTGTATAGCCTCTCATTATCTTGTATACCTCAATTAGGTCCCTTCTCCTCCTCCTTTTCTCCAATTAAAAAAGTCCGAGCTCAGTCAACCTCTCCTCATAAGATAAGCCCTCCAGTCCAGGCAACATCCTGGTAAACCTCCTCTGAACCGTCCCCAAAGCATCCACGTCTTTCCTATAATAGGGTGACCAGAACTGGACCTCCATCTGCCACCTCTCAGCCCATCTCTGCATCCTGTCAATGTCCCACTGCAGCCTACAACAGCCCTCTATACTGTCAACGACAGCTCCAACCTTTGCGTCGCCCGCAAACTTGCTGACCCATCCTTCAATCCCCTCATACAAGTCATTAATAAAAATTACAAACAGTAGAGGGCCAGGGACAGAGCCCTGTGGAACACCACTCATCACTGACTTCCAGGCAGAGTATTTTCCTTCTACTACCACTCGCTGTCTTCTGTTGGTCAGCCAATTCTGTATCCAGGCAGCTAAGTTCCCCTGTATCCCATTCCCCCTGACCTTCTGAATGAGCCTACTATGGGGAACCTCATGAAATGCCTTGCTGAAGTCCATATACACCATATCCACAGCTCGACCCTCATCAACGTTTCTAGTCACATCCTCAAAGAACTAGATAAGGTTTGTGAGGCATGACCTGCCCCTCACAAAGCCGTGTTGACTGCATTTAATCAAGCCATACTCTTCCAGATAGTCATAAATCCTGTCCCTCAGAATCCTTTCTAACTCCTTCTAATACTGTGCACATTTCTCGTCATCCAACTCCCAGGAGAATGTGAATGCCTTGGACGAGGTACAGACAAAATGTAGAAACAAAGGAAGATAGAAATGTTTCCTCGTCTGGGTGGTTTTAGGTGCGAGGAGAGATTAGATAACCTCGAACTGTTTTTAAGGGAATGGTGGAAACAAAGGGGCGACCTGATAGAGATCTGTAAGATTATGACAGGCATAGATATGGTCGATAGTAGAAGGCATTTTTATGGAGTGAAAGGTCAACTACAAGAGGACACAGATTCATGGTAAAGGGGGAACGTGTAGTGCAAAAGTGTAGAAAAAGGTTTTCACACAGAGGTTGGTGGGTTCCTTGAAGATGCTGTCAGTGGGTATGGTGGAAGCAGGATTGCTCGCGAAGTTTAAGACTTCTCTTGATAGACTCATGAATGGGAGGTCAACAGATGGATAGAAACTCCGTTTGGCAAATAAGTTGCTGCTCGAAATAAGAATTGTAATTTGCGCAGAATTGATGGATTCTTGTTCAAAGACAATTTGTGTGATAGTTTCTCATCTGCAGATATGAAGAATCGATCGAAAAATAACGCAATTCGAATGTCTAAGTCCAACACAAGCAAAATAAAAGAACTCTGATTCAATTTTTTCTCCCTCACATGTCAATTCGACAGTATTCCATTCTCTTTCTCAGTTGTAAACCTGTCATAACTGCTTCATTCACAGTTCACAGTTGCAATAAAGTAATCATCTTTCACTTGATTAATTGCACAATTCTTTACTTTCAACGAACTCTTTCTTTCTAACCTATAACATCGTGTCTGGAATATGCAAGAATATTTCATTTCATGAAGCAACATGCGCCTGAACAGTGTAGAACTAATTTATTTCCCCAGAGAAACTATTTTTCCATGTAAATTCAGCGGTGGCTTCAGCAAAGTGAGGCACACATTTTATGTTTGTGCATAGTTTCCTCAAACAAACGATCCATTCTTCATAATCCATAAACAAAAATACGTTATTGATTGTTCATGCTTGCCGCCAATGTACTGAGGAATGGCAAATCGAGTTTAATATAGATAAATCAGAGCTGTTGCCTTTTAGTTGTTTAACAAAGGCACGTCTTACACTGTTAATAGTCATAGAGATGTACAGCACGGAAATAGACCCTTCGGTCCATGCCGACCAGATATCCCAACCCAATCTAGTCCCACCTGCCAGCACTCGGCCCATATCCCTCCGAACCATTCCTATTCATATATCCACCCAAATGTCTTTTAAATGTTGCCCTTGTACCAGCCTCCACCACTTCCTCTGGCAGCTCATTCCATACACATACCACCCTCTGCGTGAAAACGTTGGTTCGTAGGTCTCTTTTATATCTTTCCCCTCTCACCCTAAACCTATGCCCTCTAGTGCTGGACTCGCCGACCCCAGGGAAAAGACTTTGCCTATTTACTTTATCCATGGCCCTCATAATTTTGTAAACCTCCAGAAGGTCAGCCTCCGACGCTCCACAGTAAACAGCCCCAGCCTGTTCAGCCTCTCCCTATATATCTCAAATCCTCCAACCCTGGCAATATCCTTATAAATCTTTTTTGAACCCTTTCAAGTTTCACAATATCTTTCTGATAGGAAGAAGACCAGAATTGCTCGCAATATTCAAACAGTGGCCTAACCAATGTCATGTACAGCCGCCACATGACCTCCCAACTCCTGTACGCAATACTCTGACCAATAAAGGAAAGCATACCAAACGCCTTCTTCACTATCCTATCTACCTGTGACTCCACTCGAAGAGTGTTGTTGAGGCGGAGAGAAGTACGGGTGCAGGTTCATAGTTCCTTGAAAGTGGCATCTCAGGTAGACAGGACGGTGAACTTGGAGGTTGGCACACTTGCCTTTATTAGTCAGGGCCTTGCGTATAGGATCTGAGGTATCATGTTCGGACTTGCAAGACATTGCTGAGGCCAGTTTTAGAGTACGAAACACAATTCTCGTCTCTCTTCTCTGGAAACAGTATTGTTAAACCTGAAAGGGTAAAAAGAAACACAAACATAAAATGAATTTAACAGGCCTCGAGGGTTCAGATATAAAGAGAGAGACTGGATAGGCGCCGACCCTTTTATCCTGGATCATCAGAGGCTTAAGGCTAGGTTTGTACAGGTTTATGAAACCAGGGAAAGAGCTGATAAGGTAGATAGTGTTATGGAACTGAAGACACCCCCTTAAAATATATAAAGGAGATAATCTGGGCCGGAACTTAGTTTCACATTATAAAGCTAAGTGTAAGATGTTTTGTTACAGATGAAATTCGATTAATCAAACGATCATGTTAGCAACTAAACATATTATTCATACACCGCTGTAAACTATGGAAAAAGCAAAAAAAAAGTAAAACTGACATAACTGTAACTGCTGAAAGCTTAACAAATCAATATATTGTCGAGACTGATCACAACACCTTGTCATTTACTACAGTTATGGAGAGGGATATGAGCAGACGGCATGGCAAGTATTTAATTGGAGGAGGGAGAATTAGGCAGGAACTGTGGGGCATAAATTGGGAACAGATATTCTCAGGTAAATGCATGACAGAAATATGGAGGTTGTTTTAGGCGCACTTGCTTCGAGTTCCGGATATGTTTACTTCACTGAGGCAAGGAATGGATGTACCATCTCAACACCCAAAGACATTACCATTGCTGTAATCCATTGGCAGAGAAAGTGAGGTCTGCAGATGCTGGAGATCAGAGCTGAAAATGTGTTGCTGGAAAAGCACACAGGGCAGGCAGCATCCAAGGAACAGGAGAATCGACGTTTCGGGCATGAGCCCTTCTCCTGTTCCTTGGATGCTGCCTGACCTGCTGTGCTTTTCCACTAACGCATTTTCAGCTGTAATCCATTGGCACTAACATTCTGAGGTTTATCCAAGACAATATAGCTGCTATGGTTAGAACATCATATTAGAAGGTAGGAAACCAGCAGTTAGCAACTTTCTCCATCTTACAAAGGCTTTCCATTATCTCCGAGGTCCAAATCAAGATGATGATGGAATAATCTCTACTTGTCTGAATGAATGCAACACCAACTGTACTCAAACAGTTTGACCCGATTAATGACTAACGAGCCCACGTTATTGGCCCCCATCCACAATCACTCACCTTCTTCACCACCGACACTCAGCAGCAGATGTGAGTACCATTGCACTTCTCAGGTAGCACCGTCTACACTCATTACCATTGCCACCTGGAAGGAAAACGACAGCATTTAGGGAATAGTAACCATAATTCACTTGATTCAAACATAAGTGTTGTCAAGGGCAAATATAGACTAACAGTTAGAGTTTTAGTATGACTCAGTCTAACTTTAATAAGTTGAAAAGAGATTTTATTCAAGCAAACAGGAAACAAGAATGGGAATATAAATCAGAATCACAGCAGTGGCTGGTATTCTGAGGGAAGATAAAAGTAGTACCAAGAACATGTGTTGTCACAAATTAAAAAAAAGGTCATGTGGCTTTATTAGAGCTCCCTGGAAATCTAGAAACACACATGCAGAACAGGAAAGGTTACATCAGACAGTAGGAAGTCTATAAATTCACACAATAATGGACCTATACAGAACGGAAACATACCATTCTGTCCAACGCCACCATGCCACCCAGATATCCTAACCTACTCTAGTCACATTAACCAGCACTGGGCTCATATTCCTCTTTATTTACCCATCTAGATGACTTTTAAGTACTGTAATTGTACGAACCACCACCATTTCCACTGGCAGCTCACTCGATAGACGGACAATCCTCTGCTGAAAATGTTGCACGTTAGTTCCTTTTCATATCTCTCCCCACTCACCCAAAACCTATGCCCTCGAGTTCTGTACTGCCTAGCCCAGGGAAAAGACCTTGTCTGTTTATCCTGTCCAAGACCCTCATGACTACATTAACCTCTAAAAGGTCACCCCTCAGCCTCCGATGCTCTAGGGAAAACAGCGATCGCCTATTCAGCCTATCCTGAATACTACAGAATACTACAGAAAGCTGGGCCTTCTGCAACACCTTTGTATGCTGTTCAGTCACAGGAGAGGTTCCAGAGATCTGGAGAATAGCTAATGCTGTTCTTTGGTTGAAGAAGGACATCACAGATAACCGAAGAAATTTCAGCACAGTGAGCCTTGCGTCACTGGTAGGGAAATTATTGAAGAAGGTTCTTAGAGATCGGACTGACTCACATTTGTTAAAATACGGACTTATTGGCGACAGGTATCACGGCTTTGTGTGAGGAACATCGTGTTTCACAAACTTGAATAAACATTTTAAGAATGTGAAGCAGGTGACTGATGAGGTCATGGGGCTGGATGTTGGCCATATGGACTTTATCAAGAACTTTGATATGGCTCCCTGTGGCAGGCTCACTTAGAAGATGAAGTCAAATGGGATCAGCGGTCAGTCAGTCAGATGGATACAGAACTGCTTGGTTATAGCAGACAGAGTAGCGGTGGAAGGGCATTGTTTGTTTCTGACTGGAGATCTGTGAATAGATTGACGGAGTTGTGGATCGTGCTGATGATTGCCAGAAGAGACAGCAGGATATAAACAGGCTATGGACGGAGAAAAAGCAGCTGTAATTTTATCTGGGCAATTGTGCTGTGATGCCTTGTACAAGGTCTGCTTCAAGAGAGAAATATACAGAAAGTGGAACAACTCTGTGCCTTCAACATAAAAAGGGATCTCGGCGTGCAGGTTTGTCACCCTGCCAACCCACAATAGGCTCTCACTAAACGTAGCAAAACAGACTTGGCCAAACTAAACCAAAACAAAAACTCCTAGAATGCATCAGCATGGACCAAGCAGACTGACAAGCGAAACGAGACAGCACTCGCAGACAAGGGAATACACTTCCCAGCACCCACTAACAATGTTTGAGCAACACAGCTATCCCAAAGCCCCGAGGGAAGTTTCACAATCCAGCAATACCAAAGCCACACAAAAACAGGACAGACAGAGACACGACCAAGAGCATTAATCCCAAGACAATACAATGCAAGCAAATACGGCTTCAGACGAGACATTAGCACCCATCTGCGAAGAGCAATGTAAGGTGCGGGCCCATCGATACTGTCAGGATGTTACATTGTACAGAGAAACAGGATATTCATCCGATAACTGTTTTCTGATTAGCATCATTGTAACTAGATTATTCCATTTCCAGATACATTTTATTTTCCCCAATTTTAATTAGTCTTATTGTACTGGATTATTATATAAATTAGTTTCTCCTCAGCTCGAGGAAGAGAAATTCTCGGCTACTTACCTGTGCTGTTTCAACTTAGTCAATTTCTCTTTCTCGATATCACTGCTCTAATAAACTGTTTGTCAATTTCATTTTGAACTGTGCTTTGTGATCTCTAAATTATTAGGCAAATGTTTCCGATAGGTTGGCATTAGTCGGCAAGTCATTTTCTTTGTCTCTCAACAGGGAAAGCAAACCTGACATTTTAAATTTAGACCAATTCAGACCTGGCGGACAGGCCTGCCCAAGGGGGTCAGACCAGAGACAGGCTGGAAAATTGCAGAGGATGGCCACAATTCGGATGTAGTGACTGCAGTGAATTGGCTTCAGCTGCCACACTTGGCTTGTGGATGTAGTCTGGTGAGCAATAAATTAGTCACCAAAGTTTAACTGTTTGGCAGACACCTGCTGCAGTAATTCAGAATTTAGCTTAGACTTGGCTCGGGGAGGTAGTCATTTGGGCTCCTAAATTTGTTGACTAAATTTTAAGCTGCCATGGCTGGTCCTGTGGAGGTAGTCTGGTGAGCAAATAAATTAAAGTTAACTAATTGGCAGCCGGTAATTCAGAATTGAGCAGCCTTAGATTTGGCCTGGGGAGGTAGTCAGGTGTACTGTTAAATTCATTCATTAAATTTTATAAGAAACAGCAATTTGGCCCAAGCATAATCCGCCTTAAGCCAGGACTTATGCCATTAACATTATCCAGCAAAGAGGAGACAGTCGGGCAGACAAAGTAGGGCAATATCAGTGGACAGACCGCTAATCAAGTTTTTGCTTTACTACAGATAGTTCCTCAGCCCGAAGGAAATTGACTGGGCCCCCAGCTGTGTTGTCCTGCCCTGTGGTTTCTAAGTGTTTATTTTGAGATTGCTTGTTTTTGTGGTTACCTTGTTAATTTCAGGTGTCCCAGCTGGCTATTTTTGTTCAGCGCTGAAGAGTTTGTTCACTTTAGGGTTAGTGATCACATGATTGATTACCCTTTATTGCTTCAACTGTCAATCACTCATTGCCTGTGTGTTCTGTGAGCGCTCTGTCTCTGTTTTTCCTCGAAAGCCGAACTAATGTACTTAAAAGTCAACCCAAGACGTCGAGGAGGCCATGACGGCACGGACATCCACGCTCTGCCGGGAGGTGCCAGCTCTGGGAGTTGGGCAACGCAAACACCTGGTGAGAATGGTCTGGGGCCAAAACTGGAATAAAAGTATCCAGAAAAGGCATGTAAATAAGTGAACTTCAATAAAAAGGTAGGCGATGTTCTTGTTACACCTGTGTCACCGGCAGACACTGCTAACAGGGGACAGGCATTACGTTATCTCCTTCACAGGGGACCTTTACACGTGGTCCCAAGGGAACTGGCCATATAGGAGTCCATCAAAATTGATATGATTGACTACCAGCCACGGCCATCACGGGGCGGGGGATGGAGGGAAACCCTGACGGGACACTGTCTACATGTTGCAGTGTCTCGCAAAACACCACCAGCCCCCTAAAGTAAAAGACCGCATCAATAAAAACCCGACAGCAGAGACATCTATCACACCGGCACAGCCCCGCTGCCCTACGCCTCACAATATCTGAAACTTCCCCTACCGGCCCCAGAGCCGGACCCACTGCTAAATGAAGTGGCTGCACAAGTTACCACTCGGCCCACAAGAAGCTTGCAGCAGGACATAGCAGCTGCCGGGAAAGCTGAATCCCAACAACTGCCAACCCAGATGATAATCTCAAGTCACACGTAGCGCAGCTGCTGTCCTGAAAAAAAACGGGGCACTTACTGCCAAATTCCACACTTTATGATTGGATCTACTCCCAGGATAAACCCTGGGCCCACGCAGAGATCCATGCCATGTTGCAAGCCGTCCCAGATCCATTGAAACTACCATTCACATTTTATAATTGGCTGCTACAAATTTCCAACATTTACGACTGCCTGCTGCAGGATGTGCAGGCCCTGTTACAACTTGTAAACGGTACCCACTGGGCGACCATAACCCACCCAACCCTGGGACACTGCTGTAGACCGGGACAGATGGCTGGACAGCACCGTGAAGGAGGCGGTAAAAACTATGAAAACAGCTGTCACCCGATGTCTGCAGAAAGCAGCCGAGCCTCTGCCAGACTTCATCGACCGCTTTAGGGAGGTCTGGGAAGCCTCAGCAGGCATCCTCTTAAAAGAAAATGAGAAATTGGCTGTACGGAGTCTCGTAAATTGCAACTCCCTATATCTGAGCATGTATACAAACCAAATCATTGAACCTGGCAAACGACATCCTGGAGGGACAACTTGACCACACACATTAACCTGGATAGGAATGGACTGTTCAACCATGCCAAAACCGAAGGGGGCATTCCTCCGAATTGCACATCCAGGCCACCCAGAAACACAACTAGACCAGTCCAGAGACCTATGGGGTTCCCTAAAGGACAGTGTTGGAACTGTGGCAATAAGGGACTTTGGGCTAAACGCTATTGGTTACCTCCAAATCAGGGTTTGGCATCGTCACTCCATTCCCCCATTCACCACAGGCACAGTAGCAGTCCACCACCCTACAGTGGCAGCCTCGCTAGGCTGCCTACGCTATGACTAATCCCTTTCCCCGTTCCCCTGAATCAAACTAAGGCTGCTGCGACAGCAAGGTGAAGGTGAAGTCAAATGGGATCAGCGGTCAGTCAGTAAGACGGATACACAACTGCTCGGTCATAGCAGACAGAGCAGTGGTGGAATGGTGATTTTGTTTTCTGACTGGAGATGTGTGAATAGATTGGTGGAGTTGTGGATTGTGATGATGATGGCTAGAGGATACAGCAGAATATAGGCAGGCGAGAGATTTGGACGGAGGAAAGGCAGATGTAAGTTTATCTGGGCAATTGCGAGCTGATGCCTTGTACAAGGTCTGCTGCAAGAGAGAAATATACAGAAAGTAGAAGAATTTTAAGTACCTTCAACATCAGAAGGGATCTCGGCGTTCAGGTCCACAATTCACTGGAAGTGGTAACACAGGTGCACAGTGAGTTCAAGAAGGCATTTTGTGTGCTCACGTACATCAATCAGAGCACCAAGTACAAAAAACGGCATATTGTGTTGAAGCTGTTTGGAGCTGCATTTCGACTACATTTGTAATAATGTGTTCTGTACTGGTAGTTGAATCAGCAAAAGCATGTGGAGGTGTTGGAGAGGGTTTGGAAATCGTTTACCAGGATGACGTCTGACTTGGAGGATATTAGCCTGAGGAGAAATTGGACAAACCTTTTTTTAAATCGGACATCAGTAGCTGAAGGACTACCTGATAGAAATTTACAAAATTATGAGAGGCATAGACAGAATAGATAGCCGGAGCCTTTTCCCATGGTAGAAATATCACATACTTGGCGTGGGGTTGGGGGAGGGGGGGAGTTGTGGTGGCGATAAGTTTTAGGCAAAAGGGGGAACGTTTGAATGAAATATGAGAAGCAAGTGTTTTTTTTTCCAGACAAAGTAAAAAAGTGCATGCAAGTTACTGACAAGGAAAATTGCTGAACAATATACAAAAGCAACGTTTAAGTGGGATCCTAACACGTAGTTGAATAAACAGGGAATAGCATGATATAGAATTTTGTTTTTAACTTTACAAAGGCATCATGTGTCATTGCAGGCTTAGTGGGCCGAAATGCCTGTTCCTGTGCTTTATTGTTCTTTAAGTCATGATTTCAGGAAAATAGTGGGCAATTGCTGACTGATTACATTCACATTAATATAGATTTCTCCTCATCAATTTTCAGCTTCCTATCTGCTTTCCCACTGTGGCGAAACTTAGTATGGAGAATTTGCTATGTAATTCAGAGCTGGTAACTGGTGGCTTCTTTGTGCCCCTCGCTCCTGCGGACTTCTATCTTAGACACCAACATCTCAGGGAAGGCTGCATAGGGAGAAGCTGCATGTGTTTCACCTCCACCAATGTTGGCATCCGTCACATGCCAGCCTCACCACACCATCACAGTACATCTCCAACACACTGACTGTGAGCTTCTACACTTCAATTCTGAAGCGAAGGGTGTCCGATAACTCTCCTTGCAATGCTGCGGCAAGGACACTTTACTCAGCCATACACACGCAGTTCATGGACTACACCGCTGGGCTGCTCACTCAGTGTTTGTACACACTTTGAGCTGTCTTGAACAGTCAGAGAATTATTACTTTGCCTTACACGTTCATTAGCAGTGTTTCCCCTCAGCGAGAGCTACCAGCTTACACGCCCGCTGTATTGTCTTGTTATTTAGCACAGACACTAAACCAGCTTTCTTGCCCGCATGTGTGTCAAGGTGCCCAGCACAGTGGATCAAGAGAAGTTTGAGATATCAGCCTGGGAACTTGGACACAGTCAGTCAGCCTTTCGTTGTTGTTAGTGTCAGGATCCTTCCACTGTTAGGGGTGAGGAGCTGAATGTTGGAGAAACCCCTATCCCTCTTGGCACATTTTGTGCACTATTGTGGGATAGTTCCTTCTCGAATGGGCGAATTGCCAAGAGGAATCAAGGGAGTTGGAAGTGGTTGTTACAACTGTTAGTGCTGCTACAGATGGGGGAAAGGTGGTGACATGCCCTGAGCTAGTGAGTTGGTTGCACAGACACCAGGCAGAGTTGAGGAGAGGGCCACAGAAGAGTTTGGGCAGAGACGAAGAGAAGGTGCTGCATTCAATGAGAATGGGAGAACATGATACTTAGTGGGAGGAGGGTGTAGTGACAGAGATAGAGTGAGTGCGTGGTCACGAAATGCAGATGGTGGCACTTATCCTAGTGAAGTGGAGAAGGACACTGATCTCCTTCCTACACTGCTGGACATTCACCCAGATGACTGGCACTTCATTGACGCAGGGGTCAACATCGGACCAAGTTGGCAAAGACTGGAGTAATGGCCTCCCCTGCTAGTCCGAGAGGAAGATAATGTCCCTCGCCTGTACCATGTCATCCACCAGAGCCTCAGGCGCTTGTCCACAGAGTGAGGTGACAGTATTACGCCCTTTCACATGTCCAGGGCAGTTTTGGAATGACAATCCAAGATTTTACCTCTAACAGGGAGGTCGGCCCTTTCTGGCATATCCAGGCAGTGGACAGTTGCTATGACGAAGGGAAAATCATCGGGCTGTTGCCACATGAGAGAAGACTCTATGGGCAGGGACGATAGTTAATGAGGCAGATTGGGGATGGTATCATGAGAAAATGCACTTAGCGTTGTGGAGAGAAACCCTCTATGAAACCCAACGAAAATGAGACTTAACCAAATCATGAGATGGTTTCGGTCCCAAAGTAGGGAGGTGTTCCACATGTCGTAGTTTGTAATATTGCGAGTTATAAACGCACGGAGTGTGGAATTAAAACGGAGATCCACATCTTTAAAAGGGGTTAACGCAATGTTCCAGGCTGTAAAAAGAAGCCAGGGAAAAAAAATCTCATGCCTTGTACTGTCCATCATTATTCAATCCTCACTAGGTACACAGAGGTGATGCCACAGGACTGGAGAACTGCTGACATTGCAGCCTGTTTAACGATGACCAATGGAGTGACTCAAGAAGTCGAGCCTCGCATTCTGAGACAGAGGATAAACATTCGTCGAGAAATTACCAGGGATTCCGAGACAGTAAGCCTGCATTTGTTCAAGTAATTAATCTCAGTGTGTCGGTTTGAGGCAGTTACTTGTAACTTGATGCGACGTACTTGAATTTGACAAGAGATCACATGGCAAATTGTTTAAAAATAGAAACTATGGGGACTAGGTCACTGGAGTAAGCAAACTAGAGAAGTGCAAGGCAAGGCATTTGGTGGTATCAACAATACAAAGGAATGCACAATAAATTAGAGGTTGGTCAGTGTGGGCAGATCTCTGAAGGTTGCTGGACACATCAATAACTTCATTAAGTTAGAGAATGGCATCATTTCCTCTGTCAGCCATAGTGCAGAATATAAGAGCAGGAAGCTTTTCCTGAAACTGTATAAATAATTAGTTCTGTCACAACTTGTGTACTGAGTGCAGTTCTGGTCACCCCCTCACATGGAAGGATGCAGTTGGACTAGAGAGAGTACAGAGAAGATTCGTTAACCTGTGAAAGTGAAAGTGCAGTTTTGAGGAAAGATTGGAATGGAGGATGTTGAGGGGAGATTTGATTGCTGTGCACACATTTTCAGGGCCTGGGTAGAGAGGGAGGGAACATCTTGTTTCTGTTGGAGAGCTCAATTACCACCGGTGAATATTTAGTGATGTGGAGGTGCTGGTGTCGACTGTGGTGGACAAAGTTAAAAAGTGCACAACCCCAGATTACAGTTCAACAGGTTTGTTCGGAAGCACTAGCTTTATTTTAACCAATTTTGTATTGAATGTATTGGCTGAAATATTAGAGAAGTGGTGAGGAAAGTTGTTATTTGACCCAGAGTATGGTCGGGGTTTGGAAGTCACACATGGAAGCAGAACAGAGGCAAAAGCTCTCAAACCATTTCAAAAAGATGCTAGATCTGCACCTGAAGTTCTATAGTTTCCGGGGAGTCAAAACAAGAGTATCAAAATGCATTTGTTTGTCCAATGCAGACAGTGTAGAGAGTGATCTCTTCTATGTTGTGCTATTTTCTGAGGTTTTCAAAGGTTACCAATCCCTAATAGGATCAACGTGTAGGGTTGAAGGGAGAGAGCAGGGGGGAGAAATGTGCAAATTGATTCGCGTCACATTAATACGCATCCCATCCTTTATACACAATCCTACATCACTGTGTTGGCCTATTTATCCTTCCAAAGAAACACTGTAAGCCGTTGATTATCAAGTTCTCAGTCTTGTCACACTGCAGCCATGTCTCCATTATGACAGCTACATCTGACCTGGTCCATACTATTCAAAGCTATCATTTCATTTGCCAAGTTGAAAAGTTAGGAAGGCATTCATGGATGACAGCAAGTGCCAGAGACCAAGTTGGTTGCAGGGTTCAGAGGAGATTGCAGAGAGAGGTCGACGTGTGATGGCTGGAGTATATTGCAGGAATATAGATTATTCTAGGGGCTGAAGGAGACTACAAATTTAAGAATAGTTTTAGGTTTTGGTTTAAGTGAAAACAGAGATGGACCAGCAAGATCAATATTTTGGCTAAGACAGCTTTTAAAGATAAATCCTTAACGAATCCTGAAAAAAATGATACAAAGACAAACTGCAACAGAAATTAAATTCAGTCGGGTGCAGAGCAGTCAGCACGTGGAGACTGTAGATGGAGTCCACATTGTGACAGAGGAAATGAAATGTCTATCGACACAGATTCTGGTCAATGATGCAGATTCAATTCACACCAGCTGAAACAACATTTTTTTAAAAATTGTAACATTTCAGGAAATGACAATTATTCTGTTCTGAGGCTCTGTTGACCAGACCACTGGTCAAGAATTGATACATGAGAGTTGTTGCTGAATGGAGTCATTTCTGTTGTAACTGTTTCAGTTAAATATCACATCGAGACATACACATTAAATTAATCAATACAATCAGAACTGAACAAGCCGCAATATATTAAGCAGTTGTAGATAAAAATATTCATTCTGGAAAACAGTCTCAACGCCGTGAGGAAGATCACAGGCACGCTCACTCGCCTGAACATGATCAGCTGCTTTCACCAATCCAGGAAATTGCGAACTCCACAGTCGGTGCCGAGTACAGAGTCCCATAGTCAGAACAGGCAGATCCCAGTCTCGATAACGGACCTATTCATTTGCAGCTCAGTAGCAGGTTAGCACTGCTGCCTCACAGCGCCAGAGACGCGGGTTCAATTCCCGCCTCGGGCAACTCTCTGTGTGGAGTTTGCACGTTCTCCCAGTGTCTGCGTGGGTTTCCTCCGGGTGCTCCGGTTTCCTCCCACAGTCCAAAGATGTGCAGGTTAGGTGAATTGGCCATGCTAAATTGCCCGTAATGTTAGGTTTAGGGGTAAATATAGGGGTATGGGTGGGTTGCACTTCGGCGGGGTGGTGTGGAATTGTTGGGCCAAAGGGCCTGTTTCTACACTGTAATGTAATCTAAAAAAAATCTAATCTTAAATGATCAAGTTGACGATCTCGACAATAGCGGCAGGAGGAAAATATGTTTGCTCTTTCATCAGTCCAGCAGAGGAGATGGAAGTCGATGAGCCTGTGTTGTCCTCGTCGAAGTGGTGTCCTTCCTCATCCATACATGAAGATACTAGTGAGAGAGGGTCATGTCTTTTTGTGACTAGTTGCTCTATCCTAGGTCCAATACATTCATCCTTGGACAAGCCAAACAAGCACCGGAACTCTATCAACAAACAAATCGAGTTTGACCCGATCTATTAACCCCTGAGAAAAGGAACAGGAAGTGACTTCACCGCAGGAAATAACGTCACCACAGGAAATGACATCACCAACCCAAAGAAACCCAATCAAAAAAATAGAAAGCAGGAATTTTCAGCATTGCTTCGCTTGAGGTCGACTAAAGATGTTACCTAGTAAGGTAACGAAACGTCTGGAAATGAACCTTTCAGCTCAGCGAGCAAACATACATCCAAAACCTCAACCTGAGCTACAGATCTTCCCAAAACTCTCCAATCTCTCTTATTCTTAAGAAAGGGAAGACCCCGGAGAACTAAAAGCCAGTCATACTTTTAAATGTCGATTACAAAATTCTGTCTGAGTCCCTTGCACTCAGGCTGGAAACTGATTTGCCTTCCATCATCAAAGAGGAGCAGACGGACTTGAGAAATGGCCACAGATCTTCCAATACTGTTAGGAGATTGTTCAATATGATTCAAGCGTGTCAACAACAAGCTGTACAGAGAGTCTTCATTGCTTTAGCTGCAGACGAGGCACCTGATCAGGTTGACTGGACGTACCTATTCTAGAACGGTTTTGCTTAGGTGAAACGTTTATCAAGTGGGTAAAGGTCCTTTTGCCACAGTTCTCACCAATGGTGTTCGATCACGAAATTTAAATATACTTAGGGGCAGTTGACAAGGTTGTCCTTTCTCGCCATTGCTTTTCAAATTGGTAATTGAGCCGTTTGCAGAGGCCATTCTTAGGGGCTCCAACATATCTGCCCGAGAAGTGGGAACAAAGTCACGCAAGATTGTATTGTATGCGGGTCATGTCCTTATCTTTGTGTCAAACCCAGCAGTTTCGGTATCTCCTCTGATACATTGTATCATTTCGTTTGGTGCCTTTTCACACTACAAAAGCAACTTTGCAAAATCAGAGGCCTTGCCTCTGGTGGTTCTCCGAAAAAATAACTAACATTCAGTACGGACCTCGATTTACTCTTAAGTGGTCGCAGTGTGGGTTTCCTTCACCGATGGATATTTATCACTCCCGTCTTTGATCAGCAATTTAAAGACAGATTTACTAACTTACTTGAAAAAAAAATCAAACAAGCCCTCCGAAGATGGGAAATGCTCCCAATATCATGGCTAGGCCGGATAGCGCTTATTAAGTTGAATATTTTCCCTCGCTTATCACACCCAATTCTGGATTCAGAATTGGCTGGCTGACAGAAGGCAGAGAGTGGTTGTAGATGGAAAATATTCTGCCTGGAGGACAATGTTGAGTGAGGTCTCGCAGGGGTCTGATCTTGGGCATCTGCTCTTTGTAGTTATTATAGATCAGTTGGATGAGAAGGTTGAGGAGTGGGTGAGTAAATTCGCAGATGACAAAAAGTTTGGAGTTGTTGTCGATAGTGTAGAGGGCTACTGCAGGCTGCAGCGCGACACAGACCGAACGCAGAGCTGGGCTGAGAAATGGCAGATGGATATCAATCTGGATAAATGCGAAGTGATGCATTTTGGAAGGTCGACTTTGAATGCTGAAAATAGGGTTAAAAACAGGATTCTTAGCTGTGTGGAGGAACAGAGGGATCTGGGTGTGCAAGTACATAGATCCCTCAAAGGTGCCACACAAGTGAATAGGGTTGTTAAGAAAGCATATGGTGTTTTGGCTTTCATTAACAGGGGGATCGAGTTTAAGAGCCGTGAGGTTTTGCTGCAGCTCTAAAAGTCCCTAGTGAGATCGCACTTGGAATATTGTGTCCAGTTCTGTTCGCCCGACAATCGGAAAGAAACATAGTCTTTCGAAAGGGTACAAAGAAGGTTTACCAGGATGCTGCCTGGACTGGAGGACTTGCCTAATGAAGAAAGGTTGAATGAGCTCGGAATTTTCTCTTTGGAGAGAAGGAGGAAGAGAGGAGACGTGATCGAAGTGTATAAAATAATGAAAGGAGTAGATAGAGTCAACAGCCAGAGACGTTTCCCCAGGGCAGTTTTGACTAATATGAGAAGTTATAGTTTTAACATATTAGGAGGAAAGTACAAAGGAGACGTCAGAGGTAGGTTCTGTATACATAGAGTTGTGAATGCATGGAATGTTTTGCCACCTGTGGTGGAAGCAGAGTCCCTGGGGACATGTCAGCGACTGCTGGACATGCACATAGATAGCAGTGAGTTGAGGGGTGCGTAGGTTAAGATACCATATTTTACATTAGGATTAAATCTCGGCACAACATCGTGGACCGAAGGGCATGTTATGTGCTGTACCTTTCTATATTCTCTGTTCTAATATGAATGCTTGCTTTAATATTCGGGAGAAAAACATTCAGAGATTGAATGGCTGGCTCAGTTCTTTCATCTAGCCCTGAAAGTGGTCCCTTATCAAGATAACCAAATTGCAACTTCCCCATCTCCATGATATTAATAACTACTAATTCAGATTTCTCGTATCATACGTGAGTGACCTGGCTTGCGTGGACTCTGCTTTAATATGGCTGAAAATCATAACTTCTCAGGGAAATCGCCCTCTCATATGACCTCCGTCTCTGGATAAAATCAGGACAGTTAAGGCATAATGCCATAATCCTTTTTTTTGTACCACTAAGGTATGGAGGGCAATGCGGTAGAGCAAACGGATCATAAACAATGCGTCTCTGTCAAAAACTTGCAACATCTTTTGTCAATATACACAACTTCACAGACCTTTATGTCATTTGCAAATTTACTATCCCATCCTTTTATGTCCTGTTCAGATCATTTATTAAAATGTGGAAACAGACACAACTAGTAACTGAAGTCCAGGATGAATATTCCCGTCAACCATCACCCTCTGTATTCCTTCAGCTAGCCAAATGCTGATCCAAAACGCCAAATTATGCTCAATCCCATGTCTCCGTAATTTGTGCAATAGCATACCATAGGGAACCTTATCAAATGCGTTATTGAAATCCATATACATCACATCAAAACCTTTTCCTTCATTCACCTGTTTGGTCGCCTTCTTAAAGAATTCAATCAGGTTTGTGAGGCACGACCAACACTTCATAAAACCGTGTTGACTATCCCTAATAAAATTATTCCTTTCCATATGATTATACATTTTATCTCGTTTAACCTTTTGCAACACTTACCCGTAACCAAGGTAAGGCTCACTGGTTTATAATTATCAGGTTTTGTTGTAGTCTCCTTTTTGAACAAGGGAACAATTGCTATCTTCCAGTCTTCTGACACTTTTTTTTTGTAGATAATGACGACATAAACAGCAAATTCAAAAGCTCGTCAATATCCTTCCTGACTTCCCAGAGAATACTAGGTCAAATCCCATCTCGCCCAGGGACTTACCTGTTTTTACAGGTAACCCCTCCTCCTTGTGAACCTCAATAACGTCAATAGTTTAATACTCCTTATCTCAGTATTCTCCTCAACACCATTGTCTTTTTCTAGTGTGAATACTGACGAAAAGTATTCATTTAGCACTTCCCCTATCTTCAATAACGTGGATAGGGAGAGCCTTTTTCCAAGTATGGGAACGGCAAACACGAGGGGACACAACTTTAAAGTGAGGGGTGATAGGTATAAGACAGATTTCAGAGGTAGTTTATTTACTCAGAGTAGTAAGGGTATGGAATGCTTTGCCTGCAACGGTAGTAGATTCACCAAGCTTAAGTGCATTTAAGTCGTCATTGGACAGGCATATGGACATATATGGAATAGTGTACGTGGGATGGCCTTCAGATTAGTATGACAGGGCGGCGCAAAATCGAGGGCCGAAGGGCCTCTACTGCGCTGTAATGTTCTATGTTCTCTGTTCTCTGACTCCACGTACAACTTCCCACTGCTATTTTTATTAGCACTAATCTTCCTCTAGTCATTCTTTTATTCCTGATATACCCCTAGAAAGTTTTAGGTTTTCCTTGATCCTGTCTGCCAATGACTTCTCGTGTCCCCTCCTATCTCTTTTTAGCTCTCTCGTTAGATTTTAACAAGCTAACGTGTAACTCTCAAGTGCCCAAATTAAACCGTCACATCTCATCGTAACATAAGACTTCTTCTTCCTCTTGGTAAAAGATTAATCATCCTTTATAAACCACAGCTCCGGATCGACAATTTCCTCCCTGTCTGGCAGGTAAATACTTATCAAAGATCAGCAGAAGCTGTTCCTTGAATAAGCTCCACATTTCAATTGTGCCCACGCCCCGCAGTTTCCTTCCCCATCTGATTCCTGCTAAATCCTGCCTAATTGCACCATACTTGCCTTTCCACAACTATATATACCTATCCCTTTCCAACACCAAATTAAACTTAACTGAACTGTAGTCACAATCACCAAAGTGCTCACCTCAGTCCGAATCTAACACCTGGCCAGCTGCATTACTCATTACCAAATCTAATGTGTCCTCGCCCCTTTCTGGAAACCGTCCTGAACACATTGGAAAGAATTTGAAACACGTGAAGTACTTGAACTATAGCAATTCCCAGACAGGATTTGGAAAGTTAAATTTCACCACAACAATTACCCTGTCACTCTTGCTCTTATCGAGGATTATCTTTGCTATCCTCAAACACCTCCTCTTTTGTGTGAACCTCGACTAGTCTAGTAGCCTGTGTCGCAGCGTTCTCCTCGACAAACGTGTTAGATTTGGAAGTAGCTTGAGTGGTTTGGTGATAGTGACCACAATTTGGTTATGGTTACATTCACAACTGAAATGCAAACTATGTACGGCAGGGTAAGAAGTATAGCTGGCGGAAAGGCAACTTATTATGCCATGAGGCAAGATTTAGGATACATAGGATGGGCAAGGAAACTGCACGGGATGGGCATTGTTAAATGCAGATTTTTTCAAGGAACAGCTATTGCGTGTCATTGATAAGTATGTACCTGTCAGGCAGAGAAGAAGTGGTCGAGCGAGGGAGCCGTGGTTTAGTAAAGAAGTTGAATCTCATTTCAAGAGAAATAATAAGGATTAGATAAGGATGAAACGTGAAGACTCAGTTCGGGCACTTTAGATTTGCAAGTTAGCCAAGAAGGACCTGAAGAGAGAGCTGTGAAAAACAAGAAGGGAACATGGGAATTTGTTGGTAGCTAGGATCAAGGAAAACCCGAGAACTTTGGGTAGGTATGTCTGGAATTAAAGAATGACTGGAGGAAGATTACGGCCAGTCAAGAACAGGAATGGGAAGTTGTGTGTGGAGATGGAAATGTGTTGCTGGAAAAGCGCAGCAGGTCAGGCAGCATCTAGGGAACAGGAGAATCGACGTTTCGGGCATTAGCCCTTTCCTGAAGAAGGGCTAATGCCCGAAACGTCGATTCTCCTGTTCCCTAGATGCTGCCTGACCTGCTGCGCTTTTCCAGCGACACATTTCCATCTCTGATCTCCAGCATCTGCAGACCTCACTTTCTCCTCAAAGTTGTGTGTGGAGTCAGAGAAGATAGGGGAAGCGTTAAATGAATACATTTCGCCAGTATTCACACTGGGAAAAGACATTTTTGTCGAGGAAAATACCTGAGATACAAGCTAGGTGACTAGACAGGTTCATGTTCACAACGAGGAGGTGAAGGCAATTCTGGAAAATGTGAAAATAGATATATCCCCTGGGCCGAATGGGATTTACGCCAGGATTCTCTGGGAAGTTAGGGAGGAGATTTCAGAGCAGTTGGCTTTGATGATGATGTCACCATTGTCTACAGGAATAGTGCCAAAAGATTGGAGGATTGAAAATAATGTCCCCTTGTTCAAGCTGTGAAGTAGAGACAATCCTGCGACAAGTGAATCTTACCTCAGTTGTGGGTGAAGTGATGGGAAGGGTTAAAAGAGATAGTATTTATAATCGTCCAGAAAGTAATAAGTTGATTCTGCATAATCAACATGGTTTTGTTAAGGGTAGGTCGTGCCTCACAAAACGTATTCAGTTCTTTGAGAAGGTGACCAAATCGGTGAATGAGGGTAAACCGGTTGGAATGGTGTATATGCATTTCAGTAAGGCGTTTGATAAGATTCCCCACGTAGCCTTGTGAACAAAATATGGAGACATGTGATTTGGCAGTTTGAATCAGAAATTGGCAAACTAAAAGAAGACAGCAGGTGGTGATTGATGGGAGATGTTCAACTTGGAGTTCATTACGAGTGGTGTACCGCAAGAATCTTCTTTGTGATAGCAGCTGTTTGTCATTTTATGAGGACATCGGAGAATGGGTTAGTAAATTTGTGGATAACAGTAAAAATTGTGCATAGTGCCAAAGGATGTTGCATTTTACTGAGGAAAATTGATAAGCTGCATAACTGACCTGAGAAGTAGTAAATGGAGTTTAATGTTGCAAAATGTGAGGTGATTCACTTTGGAAAGAGTAAAAGGAATGCAGAGTATTGAGCTAGTGGTGAGAATCTTGGTGGTGTGGATGAGTAGAGGGATCTCAGTGTCCAGGTACATAGATCCTTTAAAATTTCTACCCAGGTTGATCGGTTTGTTCAGAAGATATATGGTGTGTTAACGGTTATTGGACTAAGGTAAAAATTACACAACACCCAGGTTATAGTTCAACAGGTTTAATTTGGAAGCACACTAGCTTTCGGAGTGCCGCTCCTTCATCAGGTGGTTATGCCCCAATCCAACACCGGATCTCCAAATCATGACTTTTATTGGTCTAGGGTTTGTGTGTTGGAACCATTAGATCATGCTGCATCTGTACAAAGCTCTGATGCAGCCGCACTTGGAGTGTAGCGCACAGTTCTAGTCACTGCATCATAGAAAGGATGTGGAAGCTTTGGAAAGGGTTCAGAAGAGATTTCCGATGATGTTGCCTGGTATAGAGGTTAAGGTCTTACATGGAAAGGCTGAGGGACTTGAGGCTGTTTTCGTTGGAGAGAAGAAGATTGAGCATTTACCTAAATGGGACACATAATATAATCTGAGGGGTAGATAGGGTGGAGAGAGCCTTTTTCTTGGATGGGGATGGCTAGCACGCTGGGACATAATTTTAAATGGAGAGTTGATAGATATAGGACAGATGTTAGAGATAGTCTCTTTAATCAGAGAGTAGTGGGGCGTGCAATACATTGCCTGCAGCAGCCCTCGACTCACCGACGTGAAGGGCATTTAAATGGTCATTGGATTGGGATAGTATAGATTAGATGGGCTTCAGATTAGCTTACAAGTCGGCGCAACATCGAGGGCCAAAGGGCCTGTACTGTGCTTTAATATTCTTTGTTCTATGTTCCAACACGTGGCCTGAATCATTACCTTGTTCCAAATTCAACGTGGCCTCACCCCTTGTTGGCCTGTGCACATACTCTATTCCGACACCCTCCTGCACACATTGGACAAAAACTGACCCATCTAGTGTAGCCGAACTATAGTATTTCCAGTCGATATTTCGAAAATTAAAGTCCCTTTACTCCTCTTTCCTCTACATTTCCTGAACTGTTCAGTGGCGTACAGAAAACTTCCAAATGGGTGAGTTCTCCTTTCTTGTTTCTAACCTCAGCCCATACGACCTCTGTAGATGTGTCATAAAAGGTCCTCTTTGCCACCTTATTACTGTCCTTGACTAACAGTGCTAAACATCCACCTCCTTTACTACCTTCGCTTCCTTACTGCAACAACCATTCCGTCTTTGATCTATCAATGTCTCTGAAATGGCAACAACATCGAAAGTCCCAGGTACCAACTCATGCTACAAGTTCACGCTTCGTAGTCCAAATGCTCCTGGCATTGGATTTAATACACTTCAAACGACCTTCCAGCTTGCTGGTGCACTCTTGCGAACTTGACACTTTATTTCAGAACTCACTACTCTCAACCTCCTGGACACTGGAGCTCGAATTTAAGTTCCCAACCCCTGCAGAATTAGTTTAAACACTCCCGAACAGCATTCCCATTTTAAACCCGAGTCCCGCCCAGGATATTTGTACCCCTCTGGTTCACGAGTAGACCATCATGTTTGTCGAAGTTCCACATCCATCCTTCTCAATCTCGCTCATTCTCTCTCTCGCTTGGCCTCCATCACGTCTTCCCTCCCTCTCGGTCTCCCTCCCTCCCTCCCTTTCATTCTCGGTCATTTATTCTCTCATGTTAGTCTTGCTCAATCCTGTACACTTCTCTCAGTCATGCTAACTTCCTACTCCACCTTAGTCTCACTCATTCACGCTCTCCCTCATGGTCTCGATCACATCCTCCCTCCCTCTCTATCTTGCTCACTGCCTTGCTCATTCTCTTGATCTCACGCAGTCGCTCTCTCTCATTCTCCCTCCCTCCCACCCTCTCAGTCTCGTTCATTCAGTCCCAACCTCTCAGTTTCGCTCATGGCCTCTCTATTGTTTACGCTCTCTCCCTCACACCACTCGTTCTTTATCACTATCTCCTTCCCACTTGATCTTCCTCACTCTCCCCTCCCCATCTAGGTCTCAATCATCCATGACCTACCTCTCACTCATTGTGTGCTCTCTTGTACTCGCTCACTGCCTAAATCCTTTGGATCTCACTTACAAC
>NC_057758.1:9641687-9644999 GCF_004010195.1 Chiloscyllium plagiosum
TGTCGGGTCTCGCTCACTCACTCTCTCCCTTTTCGGTCTTGCTCCCGCCCTCCCCCTCAGTCCTGCACACTCCTTCCCTCCCTTTGGGTGGTGATCAACCTCTCGCTTTTCCAGTCACTCTCCCTCTCAATCTCGCTCAAAACCTCCCTCCCTCTCGGTCTCGGTCACTGTCTCCCTCACTGGCTCTCTCACACTTACAGAATAACATCAGGACACATGAACTAGGAGCCAGAGTAGGCCTTCCGGCCATTTGAGCCTATTCCACCATTCCATAAACTTATATTTGATCTTTTCGTGGAATCAGCTCCACTCACCCACCCTCTTACCGTAGTTCTTAATTCATTAACTGTCCAATACAAAATCTGGCTTAGGCTTGAAAACTTTTACTGAAATTGCGTCGACTACTTCACTGACCAGGGAATTCCGTAGATTCACAACCCTTGGGGGGGAAGAAGGTTCTTTTCGATTTAGTCCGAAATCTGCTCACCCTAATTTTCAGGCTATGCCCTCATGACCTAGTTTCACCTGCCAGCGAAAACATCCTCCCTAATTCTATCTTACCTGTTCCCTTCATTAGTTTATGTGCTTCTATGCAATCTCCCCTCATTCTTCTAAATTGCCATGAACTTATATCCAAACTACTCAGTCTCACATCATTAGCCAATCCCTTCAATCCCGGAATCAAACCTTTGAACCTCCTCTGCACCCCCTCCAATGCCTGTTTCTCAAGTAAGAAGACTTAAACTGCACGCACTACTCCAGGTGTGGCCTTACCATCATCTTTTACAACTGCAATATAACCTCCCTGCTTTTAAACTCAATCCCTTTAACAATGAAGGACAGAATTCCATTAGCCTTCCTGAATGCTTGTTGTACCTGCAGACCAACCGTCTGTGATTCATGCGCAAGGACTCCCAGTTCCCTCTGCACATCAGCATTCTGCAACATTTTTTAATTATTCAAGTAATAAACCTTTTTTTCTGCTACCCTGACTAAAATGGATGACTTTACATTTATTAACATTGTATTCCATCTGTCAGACCTTTGCTTACTCAGTCAAAGTTTCTGTGTTCCTCTGAAAAGTTTCACAGTCCTCTGCACACTTTGCTATGCCACTCATCTTAGTGTCATCTGCAAACTTTAACACACTACACATGGATCGCCAAATCAAATCATCCATATAAGTTTTGAATAATTGCAGTCCCAATGCTGATCCCTGAGGCACTAATCACTGCTTGTCTGCCAGAATAGCACTCATTTATCCATATACTTTACTTCCTGTTGGTTAACCAATTCTCTCTCCATGTTAATGCATTACCCAAAACGCGATGCATCTTTATCTTATGCAGCAGACCCTTTTGTGGCACCATGTCGAAGGCCTTTTGGAAATCTAAGTATTTACACTGGATCCCCGTTGTCCACCTTGCTGGTAATGTCTTCATAGAATTACAAAAGATTTGTAAAACACGATCTGCCCTTCATGAATACGTGCTGCCTCTCTCCAAAGGGACAATTTCTATCGAGATGCATTGATAATGGACTCAGGTATTTTCACCACTACAGAGGTCAAGTTAACTGGTCGAAAATTCCCGTCTTTTGTCTACTTTTTTTTAAACAATTGCGTTACACATGTTGTGGGAATCCGTTGGGACTGCCCGACAGTTCAATGAATTATGGAAAATTACCTGGGGCGCTCTTGCTTTTTCTCCTGCATTCTCTATTAGTACACTGGGACACATTCCAACATGGTAGGAGTTTAGGGTATCCTTAGCTCCATTAGTTTTCCAAACACTCCCTCTTCCGTGGTCATGATATTTTTCCAGGTCATCACCTACATTAGTTTAATTGTCAATTATTGCCATGTTATTTTCCTCCACTGTGAAAACCGACATAAAATATCAGTTCAATGCTTAAGCATTTCATAATATCAGATAACTAAATGCCCCCTCCTACCGTCTTATAGAACCAATCTTTATTTTCGCCACTGATTTTCGTTTTATATATTTATAGAAACTTCTCCTATCTGTTTTTATATTCTGGACTAGTTTTTTTTTCTCTCTCATGCTCTATCTTACTTTTCTTTATCGCTATGCTTGTGGCTTTCTGTTGACCCTTAAATATTCCCCAATGGTCCAGTTTCATACTGTTCGTGGCCACTTTGGAAGCCTTCTCTTTGAATTTGATCGCCTCTCATAATACCCTCGACCCCCATGGCAGATTACTCATTTTCTTACATTTCTTTCTTTTCCTGGAATATATTTTTGCTGAGCAATTTGAAAAATTGTTTTGAAAATATTCGACTGCCCAAAAACTGTGCTAACATCAGAGCATCAGAGTATATCAGAGTATATCTTGAGTATCAGTGCAACACCACCTTGCATAACTTCCTGTCTGGAGGAGAAAGTGAGGTCTGCAGATGCTGGAGATCAGAGCTGAAAATGTGTTGCTGGAAAAGCGCAGCAGGTCAGGCAGCATCCAGGGAACAGGAGAATCGACGTTTCGGGCATAAGCCCTTCTTCAGCAATGAGGAAAGTTTGTCCAGCAGGCTAAGAGAAAAGGTAGGGAGGAGGGACTTGGGGGAGGGGCGTCGGAAATGTGATAGGTGGAAAACTTCCTGTCTGTCCTTACTAATATTCTGATATCCCTGGATATTTAACTCCCAGTCGTGACCATCCTGCAACCATGTCTTCGTAAAGGCTACTAAATTATATTCATTCACGATGATTTGCTATGTTACTATGTTACTGTGCTATGCCTCATCGAACATGTCACTAATCCTGTGCACATTCAGGAAAAGTGTCATTTGCTAGCTTTCTTACCCTTTCTTATCCTTCCTTTTTTCCTCTTTTATACACTGCCTTGTTCTGAAACTCTGGTGCACACATGACGACCTGCTGCTTAACATTTTATTTGCCATCATACGTCCTGCCGCCCGCCCTCTCTGGATCGCTCACTTCCTCCCTTCATCTCGATTTTGCTTAATCCCTTCTTTTATCTCCTATTTATTTGCTCTGTCACTCTACGTCTTGTCAGTCCTTAAATTGCTTTCAGTCTTGCAGACTCCCTCTCTCAGTCTCGATCACTCCCCTATCCTGTCTGTGCTGCTTACGCCCGCCCTCCCTCTTCTGCTTGTTCACTCCCTCTCTCAGTGTTGGTCTCACCTACTACCTCCTTCCCGATTTTGCTCATTCCCATGCGCGCTCTTCGGCTTGCTCACTCCCTCCCTCTCAGACTCTCTCACACCCTAGTGCACACTGTCATCCTCATTTGCTCCCCCCTTCCCTCTCAGTCTGGCTCCCTCCCTCCCTCTCA
>NC_057758.1:9646161-9647440 GCF_004010195.1 Chiloscyllium plagiosum
TCACCCCCTGGTACACTTCCCTACCATCACGTTCATTCCACGACACCTTCCCCGAACGGTCACTCTCACTCTGCTGCACAGTCTGCTACCGTTATGCTCACTCCCCTGCACACTCTACAGTCATGCGCTCTCCCACACACACTCTCCCAACAACATTCTTACAGTTCTGTACATTCTCTTACCATCAAGCTCACTCCCCCGCACACATTCTACCATGAGCATAGTCCTTCGAAACAATTCTGAGTTAATTTCAGAGAATCCACCTTTGAACTAATGTCCATTCTGTTCCCCGAGCAACAGACAGTGGTCCCACACAATCTATTCCATTTGGCATAACCTCTTGTCCCTTCCGCACTCTGTAGCCCAGGCCACCCCGACATTTACCCCGAGTATGGATCCGTGTTCTCACATCCACTGTATTCCATCACAACGGTTTTTGGCCCAAGTCCCATACTTTAGCAAAAGGCTGAAACGTTCGATTCCTCTCTGCTCCCCCCAGCAATGGAACGTAAGAGAGGATTCAAGGAAAAGAGGTTTGGAAAGAGGGAGATTGGGAGGTAAAGACAGATTGTAAGATGGAGAAAGAGTGAAGGACAATGGGGAATGGATGGTCCATGAAATAGAGAATGCAAATGAGAGACGGAGCAAGATATGGAGGGACATTGTGAGAGTGGGAGGAAGTGTGGAGAGAGAGGGGCAAAGGAAGAGAAACGAATTCTGCCGAGGCTATGTCGGAAAGAGTGACCTAGAGATGAAAGCAAAGACAGAGTGACTTGAACCCATCTCGTGGGATCGGCCCTGGTCCCCTCCACTTCCCTGAGGACCAGGATTTGGGGTCAACTTTGTCTTTGTCCAGCTCAGATTCTTCTACACAAAGACAAACAACAACATAGTTTGCTCTGCTGCTTGGCACTTTATAATGAATATATTTATTATTTACAAATTGAATTGACAGATACAATCAGTGGGATTGTGTATTTTCTCACTGGCCCCTGAGTAGAGAGAAACATTAAAATGTCTCCCAATAATACATAAGAAACAAACGACAGGCAAGAGTAGACATTGGGCCACTTCAAACTGATGCTGGAAGCCGAGTGATGGGAGATAAGGAAATAGCCGGAGAACTTAATAAGTACTTTGCGTCAGTCTTCACAGTGGAAGACATGAGTAATATCCCAACAATTAAAGGGAGTCAGGGGGCTGAGTTGAGTATGGTTGCCATTACAGGGAGAAAGTGAGATGCTGGAGATAAGGGTTGAAACTTTATTGCTGGAACAGC
>NC_057758.1:9647940-9681130 GCF_004010195.1 Chiloscyllium plagiosum
CTTCACTGCCATCCCTCTAAAAGTAACCTTTTAAAAAAGAAAACTAGGTCTAAAGAATAGAACAAGCAAAATGAAGCACTTGCCTACTTACCACAACGGGTCTTATTATTTAGGTTAGAGGAGGGGGGCGGGTGGGAGGCACTACCTCTGTAGTGCCTCGGGTTCCTCTCCTGCGCGCTTTTATAGGGAAAAAAAACCTACCCAGGTAAGCTTGCGCTACACCAGCTTCCGTGTCCGCTCTGTACTTTTTAAAAAAAAAACTTTCAAATTTAAACCGTTAAACAAACGTCACCGAGCCTTCAAGCAGCCACTGCCAAACAGCCCTTACCTGCTCCGCTGAGAGAGTGAGGATCTGTAGATTGTTAAGGTACTGCAGACTGATAATTACGTCTGCAGTAAGTGTGTTTGGGTTGTGAATCCTATCAGATCACATGGATCGGTTGGAGCAGCAGTGAGAGGCAATGAGGAATTTACAGGAGCTGGATGGATGTGATGGATGGCACTTATAGGAAGGGAGAATAACTGCAGATACAGTCAGGTAGATGGGCTACTTCTAGCAGAGGGAGGCAGGTAAGGCAGGAGTCTCCTGTGTCTGTCCCATCTCAAACAAGTATGCTGTTTTGGAAAATATAGGGGGTAATGCACTCTCGGGAATTTAGCACGAACAGCCAAGTTTCTGGTACTGAGACAATCTCTAATGCGGGGTACACAAGTGATCGATTGTGATAGGGGACTCTCTGGTCAGAGGCACAAACAGGCATTTCTGTGGCCGACTGTGAGCAATCAGAATGGTGTGTTGCCTCCCTGGTGTGAGGATCAAGGATATCTTGGAGAGAGTGCAAGATATTGTCAAAGGGGAACGGGACAGCAGGAGGTACTAATGAAATGGGAAGGGAAAAGGATGAGATTCTGAAGGGTAAATATAGTAAGTTCAGCAGGAATTTGAAAAGGAGATCCTCTAGGGTAGTAATATCTGGATTACTCCTGGTGCTACGAGCTAGTAAGGGTAGGTACAGATGGATAGAGCAGATGAATGGGGGAGCACTTTGGGACCAGTGGCCATACTTCTATTTTTAAATTATTATGGAGAGGGATAAAACTGGTCCACAGGTTCAAATTCTTAATTGGGCAAGGCAAATTTTGATGGAATTAGACAGGAGCTTGCAAGAGTTGATTAGAGTAATTTGTTGGCAGGCAAAGGGACCTCTTAGCGAGTTTTGAGAAGATTTGTAGCTCAGGTTGAGGTTCTGGATGTGTTTGCTTACTGAGCTGGAAGGTGCGTTGTCAGACACTTGGTTACTATAACTCAGTAACATCATTAGTGAGCCTCTGGTGAAGCACTGGTGGTATTGCCTGCTTTTTATTTGTATTTATGTTTCCTTGGGGTGGTGATGTCATTTCCTGTTCTTTTTTGCAGGGGGTGGTAAATGGGTTCCAAGTCGATGTGTTTGTTGATAAGAGTTCCAGGTGGAAAGTGTGCTTCGAGGAATTCTCGTGTGTGTCTCTGTTTGGCTTGTCCTGGGATGGATGTGTTGTCCCAGTAGAAGTGATGTCCTTCCTCATCTGTATGTGAAGATACTAGTGACCATGGGTCATGTCTTTTTGTGGCTAGTTGATGTTCATGTATCCTGGTGGCTAGTTTTCTGCCTGTTTGTCCAATGTAGTGTTTGTCACAGTTCTTGTACGGTATTTTGTAAGTGACATTTGTTTTGCTTGTTGTCTGTCTAGGGTCTTTCAAGTTCATTAGCTGCTGTTTTAGTGTGTTAGTGGGTTTGTGGGCTACCATGATGCCAAGGGACCTCTGGCAAGTGGAAGGCCTTTAAAAGTGAGATACATAGAGTTTTAAGGTCTAGATGTTCCTGTGAAGGTGAAGAGCAAGGTTGGCAGGAATAGGGATCCCTGGATGATAAGAGATATTGAGGCTCTGACCATGAAAAAGAAGAGGTATGGCTCAGGTACAGGCAGCTGGGATTAAGGGATCCCCAGACGTATATCGGGAATAATACAGTTTACTGAAGAAAGAAATCAGGAACGTGAAAAAGGAGCACAAGATAGCCTTGGTTTAGAAGATTAGGGTGAATCCAAAGATGTACTTGAAGTATATTAAAGGAAAGAGCATAAGCAGAGCGAGAATAGGGTTCCTCAAGGACCAAAGTGGGCACATATGTGAAGAACTGCAGGACATAGATGAGGTTTTCAATGAATATTTCTCATCTGTTTACTATGGAGAAAGAATGAAGACTTGGGGAAGTTAGTAGTGATATCTTGGACTGTCAGTATCACAGTCGAGGAGGTGTTGGATGTATTAGAATGCATGAAGGTGGATAAATCTCCTGGTCCTGACCAGATATATCCAAGAACACTGCAAGAAACGCGTGAAGAAATTGGCTAATATTTTTGTATCATCGTTAGCCACAGGTGAGATTCCGGAAGACTGGAGAGTAGCGAATGTTGCAGCCCTAATTCAAGAAGGTGTGCAAAGAAAAGCTTGGAAACTATAGACCGGTAAGCCTAATATCTCTGGGTAATTTACTTGAGAAGGTTCTGAGGAAGTAGATATACATGCATTTGGATAGACAGGGTTTGATGAGGAGTAGTCAGCATGTCTTTGTGTATGGTCGCTCATGTCTCACAAATTTGGTAGAGTTCTTTGAAGTGACCAGGAAGATTGATTAGGGCAGGAGAGTAGATGTAGTCTATATAGATTTCAGTAAGGACTTTTGTTACGTTGTAGTGGTAAACCCATCTGCTAACTAAACCAAATACACAGGCAAGTTCACCTTTTCATCCCGTTTCCCTCTCAGTTGAAGCAAAACGCTCAGAGACACAGTATAGTTTTACCTCCTTCATCTTTATGCTGGGCCCTGGAGGGAGAGAGAACTTGTGTATAGGGACGTGAGTTCACAATGCTCTCTGGAACAGCAGTTTTCCAATTAACTATGTATTGATTTTACCAGGAGGAGCATCTAGATAAGGCAACATACATATTAATCGGGTGACCATTACAATCATCAAGCGTCAAGATTAAGCCATCTGCTGTTACACAATGACTATCTGATTTCACATTTCACCTTATTTAATCTGACCTCATATACTGAATGCTTACAATATTATTAAATTGCTCTATGTAATGACTGCTTTTCCACCTTGTTAACCCATTACCCTTGTCTGCATACCCCATTATTAACTGCAAGTTCTAATCTGATCTGAGTCATGCTCAGCTGAATGTCTTGTTTCATAAAACTCAGAACTTAACTCCTTCCTTCCTGCTTATACCCTATACACATTTTCAACCTCACCTATTGTTCTTATAATGTATGATTGACAGAGAACTACCCAAATTCCACTTTAATGAAAAATATCAGTTTTATTCTTTAACTCGAATAATGAACACTAAACAGCAACTATTTACAATTCTAAGTCTAATTTCTTTTAAAAGTTTGTTACCTACCTCCAGCTCTAATAATATAATAATTCAATAAACAACTCTATTGTTTTCAGGCAGTTAGTCTAACAATGGCCCCAAATAGTGGATTGTCACTTTAGTTTGATGTTGTCAAAACAGTGAAATTCAAATTCAGTTGGGTTTGAGTAGCTTGGGGCATAATTTAAACTGGTTAGATTTGTATTAGTTAAGATTTATGGGCACTTAAGCGGGCATTGGATAGGCATATGGAGGATAGTGGGCTAGTGTAGGTTAGGTGGGCTTGGATCGGCGCAACATTGAGGGCCGAAGGGCCTGTACTGCGCTGTATTCTTCTATGTTCTATGTTCTATTACTTAGTGTGGAAACAGGCCCTTTGGCCCAACAAGTCCAAACTGACCCTCCGAAGAGCAACCCACCCAGACCCCTTCACCTAACACTACGGACAATTTAGCGTGGCCAATTCACCTGACCTGCACATTTTTGGATTGTGGGAGGAAACCGGAGCACCCGGAGGAAACCCACGCAGACACGGGGAGAATGTGCAAACTCCACACAGACAGTTGCCTGAGGCGGGAATTGAACCCAGGTCTCTGGCGCTGTGAGGCAGCAGTGCTAACCACCGTGCCACCCTTTGTTGTGAAACCATCTGAGATATCTAGGTTAGAGCCAAAAGTTACATTTTTCAATTTTCCAGTACACTCTGTGACTGCTGGTCAGTCACATGACAGGTGCTTGCAAGCTTTCACTTTCTCTTAAAAGTACAGTAAACGCCTTCAACTTAACATTTTGATAAGGTTCCACATGGTAGGCTTCTCTGGAAGGTTAGATCACATGGAATCCAGGGGAGCTGACAAATTGGACGCACAATTGGCTTGATGGTACAAAGCAGAGGGTAATATTGGAAGGATGTTTGTCCAACTGGAAGCTCATTGCTGTTTGTTATCTATATCAACGATTTGGCTGAGAAAGTACAGGGCATGATTAATAAGTTTTCTGATGCCACTAAAATAAAGGCTGTATTGTGGACAGTGAGTAAAGTTTTCAGAAATTGCAACAAGACCTTGATCAGCTGGAGAAGTGGTCTGAGAAATGGCAAATGGATATGAATATAGATAAGTGTGAGGTCTTGCAGTTTGGAAAGTCAAATCAAGGTAGGAGTTTGATGGTGAATGGTAGAACCTTCAGGAGTGTAGTGGAATAGAAGGACCTTGGAGTTCAGGTTCACAAGTGGAGTCACAGGTAGACAGGGCTATGAAAAAGGCTTGTAGCTGCACTTGGAGTATTTGGTTACCTTGTTATAGGAAGGATGTTATTAAACTGGAAAGTGCAGAAGAAATTTACAAAGATATTGCCTCGACTCGGTGCCTCTGGTTATTGAGAGAGGTTGGACAAGCTTGGAGTTTTTTTTCTTTAGAGCATAGGAGACTGAAGGGGTCCGTTTAAACGTGGACAAGACTTTAAGAGGCATGGAATGGGTGAATGCACTCAGTCTTTTTCCCAGGATTGGGGAATAGAGGACTAGAGGGCATCAGTTTCATGTTAGAGGAGAAAGAATAAAAGGGAACCTGATGGGCAACCTTTTTATGCAGACAGTGATATGCATATTGAATATGCTGCCAGCAGCAGTGGTTGAGGCAGGTGCATTAACAATATTTGTTCGGCACTTGGAGAATTACATGGGTAGGGAAGGATGTGGGCCAAGTGCAGGGAAATGGGGTTAGCGTTGATGGACACTTTGGTCGGCTTGGACTGATTTAGGCTAAAAGGCCTGTCTATAGGTCTCTGTTGGGGATGAAATGAATTATGAAGTGGATGACCCGCTCATACCGGTCCAATTTAGAGGAACAATGAATCGCGCCACACAATTCTTGAGTATTGAATGTTTATTCGTGAGCTCACGGGGAATGACAAGTCAACTTAATGCTCACAAGTCACTCTGACCAGCTGCGAACTGTTAATTGTAGTATAATTAGTAATAAGGCACTTTGCCCAGTCACTAGCCCCAGGCACGTAGTGTCTAGACAGTGCTAGTTAGTAGCTGATAAGCAAGTATTAGTATTACAATAGATTCTTGTAAAAGAAGAACATTCCCATGCTGGGTAAGTGTACACTATCAGGCGATAGTACAGCTGCAAGGTCAGCTGCCTCACTGAGCCTGGGAACGTACAAACTTAACACACACACTCTAACATGAGGTTTAAAATGGATTCCAGGCTTTTACTATGTAACAAGATGGTTGCTTTGGTTATAACAAATCTCCCACAATTCCTTCCTTTTTTTTTCTTTTCACCAATCAGGAGGGCAGTTCAGAAGAATTGGCAAAAGGAGGGATATAGCCAGACCGGGGAGTTGTCTGGTGGTGGGAATTCAGGGTCATCCAGGTCAGAATAAAGGTCACCAGGACCAAGAGGAATAGTCAGAGGGAAATTGAGAAACAAATTTGTAAGGAGATCTCCGTTATCTGTAAGAATAATAGGGTGATTGTGGTAGGTGATTTTAACTTTGCAAACATAGATTGGGACTGCCGTAGTGTTAAGGGTTTAGATGGAGAGGAATTTGTTAAGTGTATGCACAAACATTTTTTGATTCAGTATATGGATGTACCTATTATAGAAGGTGCAAAACTTAACCTATTATTGGGAAATAAGGCAGGGCAGGTGGCTGAGGTGTCAGTGGGGGAGAACTTTGGGGCCAGCGACGATATTTCATTAGTTTTGAAATAGTGGATGGAAAAGGGTAGATCGGATCTGAAAGTTGAAGTTCCAAATTGGGGAAAGGCCAATTTTGATGGTATTAGGCAAGAACTTTCAAAAGGTGACTGGTGGCAGATGTTCACAGGTAAAGGGTTGGCTGGAAAATGGGAAGCCTTCAGAAATGAGATAACGAGAGTCCAGAGACAGTATATTCCTGTTAGAGTGAAAGGAAAGGCAGTAGAGATAGGGAATGCTGAATGACTGAAGAAATTGAAGTTTTGGTTAAGAAAAAGAAGGAAGCATGTGTAAGGTATAGACAGGATAGATCGAGTGAATCCTTAGAGTATAAAGTCAGTAAGAGCATACTTAAGAGAGAAATCAGGAGGGCAAAAAAGGGGCATGAGATAGCTTTGGCAAGGAGAATCCAAAGGGTTTTTACAAATACATAAAGGACAAAAGGATAACTAAGGAGAGAATAGGACCCCTCAAAGATCAGCAAGGCGACCTTTTGTGTGGAACCGCAGGAGATGGGAGAGATACTAAACGAGTATTTTGCATCAGTATTTACTGTGGAAAAGGACATGGAAGATATAGAATGTAGGGAAATAGATGGTGATATCTTGAAAAATGTCCATGTTACAGAGGAGAAAGTGCTGGATGTCTTGAAATGCGTAAAAGTGGATAAATTCCCAGGACCTGATCAGGTGTACCCTAGAACTCTGGGAAGCTAGGGAAGTGATTGCTCGGCCTTTTACTGAGATATTTGTATCATTGATCATCATAGGTGTGGTGCCAGAAGACTGGAGGTTGGCTAACGTGGTGCCACTGTTTAAGGAAGGTGGTCAGGACAGGCCAGGGAACTACAGACCAGTGAACTTGATGTTGGTGGTGGGTAAGTTGTTGGAGGGAATCCTGAAGGACAGGATGTACATTTATTTGGAAAGGCAAGGACTGATTAGGAATAGTCAACATGGCTTTGTGCGTGGGAAGTCATGTCTCACAAAGTTGATTGAGTTTTTTGAAGACGTAACAAAGAGGATTGATGAAGTCAGAGCAGATGTGATCTATATGGACTTCAGTAAGGCTTTCGGCAAAGTTCCCCATGGGAGACTGGTAAGCAAGGTTAGATCTCATGGAATACAGAACTGGCTCTAAGGTAGAAGACAGGCTAGTGGTGGAGGGTTGTTTTTCATTTTGGGAAAGCAAATTTTAGCAGAACTTTAATGCACTTAATGGTAAAGTCCTAGGGAGTGTTGCTGAACAAAGAGACCTGAAGTGCAGGTTCATAACTCCTTGAACGTGGAGTCTCAGGTAGATAGGGTAGTGAAGAAGGCGTTTAGTATGCTTTCCTTTATTGGTCAGAGTATTACATAAAGGAGTTGGGAGGTCATGTTGAGGCTGTACAGGACATTGGTTAGGCCACTATTGGAATATTGTGTGCAATTCTGGTCTCCTTCCTGTCGGAAAGATGTTGTGAAACTTGAAAAGGTTCAGAAAAAGATTTGCAAGGATGTTGCCAGAGTTGGAGGATTTGAGCTATAGGGAGAGTTTGAATAAGTTAGGGCTGTTTTCCCTGAGCATTAGAGGCTGAGAGGTGACCTTATAGAGGTTTATAAAATCAAGATGGGCAAAGTCTATTTAACCTGGGTGTGGGCGACCAGAACTAGAGGGCATAGGTTTAGAATAAGAGGGAAAGATATAAAAGAGACCTAAGGGGCAACATTTTCATGCAGAGGGTGGTACGTGTGTGGAATGAGCTGCCAGAGGAAGTGGTGAAGGTTGGTACAGTTGCAACATTTAAGAGGCATCTGGAAGGGTGTATAAATAGGAAGTGTTTGGAGAGCTATGGGCTGGGTCCTGGCAGGTGGGCCTAGCTCAGATTACTTACAGTGTGGAAACGGGCCCTTCGGCCCAACAGGTCCACACCGACCCTCCGAAGAGCAACCCACCCAGACCCATTCCCCTACATTTGTCCCTTCACCTAACACTACGGGCAATTTAGCATGGTCAATTCACCGTGCCGCTTGGGTTGGGATAACTGGTCGGCATGGGCAAGGTGGACTGAAGGGTCTGTTTCCACGCTGTACATCTCTATGACTCTATGACTCAATGAAATCATCCACTGGTGGGGAATGTCATAAACAGGAAAAAGTAAAGCTGGGAAGAAATAACGGTATTCAGCATCAGTGTGGACCCGAAATGGGTGCGGCATTATATTTGGAAAGTAATGATGAGGGAGAACAAAACAAAAACAGCAATGAGAACCACAATGACCTGGAGGAATGTAGAAGCCCAAGAACCAAACAAACTACCCATCCAAGTCCAAAGATCCCAGTATGTGCTAGTGTCATTGAGAATATGAGCAGCTATGTTCGTAAAGTTGTCACTGGAGTCAGGGATGTAGGTGCAGCAGTCGGAGCCGGGAAGGGCACAAGTGCCCCCTTTCTTGGCCAAAAGGTAGTTGAGGGCCATGTGATTTTGGAGGGCCACAGTCTGGACAGACACTATTTCTGCATTAAGTAGGTCAAAAGCCAAAGCAGTGGCATTGGCAATCTCATCTCGAGTGGCGGCAATCTTCCGAACCTGAACCTCAAGTTGAAGGGTGGCATAGGGAGGGGAGAAGATAGTTCAAAGGTGCTGAAAGGGAATAAAAGAGTCCTCCTTCTATGGGGCATTGAAGCCTTAAGAGGTGACGTGTGAGAATTGAAAGGGTCAACGTATCCTAAATAGCAGCTCCAGGCCCGGAGGCAGGCAGCTAGGGGCAGGTGCTAGCACAAATGAAATAAGTGCAATTGAAAGCTAACACATGATCGCATTTGATACCAATCCAAAAGGTGGTAAAAAAGGAATTAATGGTAGTCCTGTTGGGAACAGTGAGAATAAGTGTGCTGTCATCCATAGTGGATCAGAAATCAGATGTAGAAAGGAGGATAGACAACCCAGCTTGCCGTCCTAAAGCATGTTTGCTTTCAATGCAAGTACTTCCTTGAGGGTCAGTCATAGTTGTGACATTGGTGAGGAATAGGGATGGGGTGTGCCTGATAGATTGTAGCGAGGCTGGAACCAGCCTTCAAATGTGTCCAGCTGATTGCCACTGGAGGCAGATGTTGTCTCCATAAGTGGAGGGGGTGCCTATCAACTTTAGGAAGGATGTGGAAAGTAGTGACAGCAGCAGAACGACATTGATGCAACCACCATTCAGCGGTGTCAGATTCATTAGAATGTACAGCCCTCCAGGGAATCCCACCTTTAGGATGGAAAGGAATTCCAGCAAACCCAGCAGCCAAAGTGGCTGACCTTATGTGCATAAAGATGTACCACATAAAGAAGGGAATTAAAATGCAATTCTTATTGGAGGCCACCAGGTTATACCAAAGACCCCGGTCAGATAAGAGCAATATCAGAAAAATAAGCAAAGTCAATCAATTGGAGGTATCTGCGGTTGTGGGTTTTGCAGGTAACGCAGCAGGAGCCAGTTGATCTCCCCCTTGGGGTGGCGCTCTCTTGCATTGCGTGGCATGAATCCATTTTGTTCTCATCTCAACCTTGAGAGCAGTTCGGGTCACCAGAAGGACTGGGAATAAATCTTTCCATCTAGGAAAGAGAGTTATTTTCAAACGATTTAATCATTGCATAGTCCCCTGGCTGGAAAGGTGCATGGGATCAATGGTTGGAACACTGTCCGCTTTGACAGTGCCATGATTCTGAATGACAAGTTGAGAAAGGGCCTTAGTATAATCAATCCAAGACTCCTGTGTCGAGAGCAGAGCCACATCAGCGGAGAACACAGGAGACCTAGTTGTAGTTGGCATGGGTCTGCCCATTTAAATCTCAAAAGAAGTGAGGCCTGTTGTTCGGTTAACCTGATTCTGAATGGAATATAGAGCAAGCGGCAGAGCTTTAGGCCAGGGCAAACCCATATCCTGTGATATCTTAGTAAGGACCATTTTAAAGGAGCCATTCATCATTTCCACCATACCGAGGATTGTGGCTGATAAGGAATGTGATGTCGCTAGGAAACTCCCAGAGCCTTACAAATAGCTTTAATGATTGCTGAAGTGAAATGAGTGCCCCTATCACTGTCAATGCCAGGGGTGCCAAATCTAGGAATGACATCCCTCAGTAAAGATTTAACAACTGTCCTAACATCATCATCCTTGTTGATAAACACCTCAACCCATTTGGAGAACATACCAACAGTCACCAGTAAATAGTGGGATCCCAGCCTTGTTGGCAGATGCACAAAATTTGTCTCAAGTTTCACAAATGGGCCAGCAGGGACAGGAAGATGGTCAAACTTGGCCAGTGGCTTAGCGTTATTGTTTTGTAGGCAAATATGACAGAGCGACAAGAAAGCACAAGCAGCAGTAGTGAAGCCAGGGGTATATCAAAAACATGTAACTTATGGCACATGCTCCACTTACCAACATGACCAACTCCTTGAGCGGCCAGGGCTAAGGCATGTAGATGAGACTTGGGGCAGATGGTGCGGCCATCAGGAAGCGTAAGAAGACGAAGGGATTCAGATTCAGTGGCACCTAAATCAGCCCAATGAAGGTGCTCAGATTGAGGGGGCTGCCTGCTGAGTATCACGGATGCCCTCCAAAACGTCCGGAACAATGGGAAACTGGCGTATGTTAGGGGTATGTAAACCCTGCGCATTTCCATTAGTAGCAGCCACCCGAGCGGCCCTATCAGCAAAGGCGTTGCCACGGGTGACATTATCTCCAGCAGATATGTATGCAGTACATTTTATGACAGCCACAGCAGAAGGGAGGACAATGGCCTCCAAAACATTATTAATAAGCTGACCATGTTTATCTGAAGAAGTGATGAAACCCCCTATGCTTCTGGAGAGAGCCAAAATCATGCACCACTCCAAAAGTATAGTGGGAATCAGTATAAATGTTAACAGACTTTCTAGTAGCTAAAATGCGTGCCCATGTAAGAACAAAACCTCAGCTGCCTGCAGAAGTACCGTTAGGGAGCGCTGCAGATTCAAGGACATCAGAAGGTGTGCAGACAGCATAGCCTGCCAGTGCAGGAAGGAGGGTAGCGGGATTCAAAGCCGAGTGCGGCGCAGAATAAGATTAGATCAGGAGAGTAGCCCATTCCTGATGAAGGGCATTTGCCTGAAACGTTGTCTCTTCTGCTCCTCCAGTGCTGTGCTTTTCCAGCACCACACTCTTGACTCAGATCTCCAGCATCAGCAGTCCTCACTTTGACCTCAAGCCCCTATGCCTGGAAGCAGTCAAATGTTAAGGAGCTGCAGAATTCAGCAGCAGGGAGACCGAATGTCGAACAAAAACAGTGCATGGATGATCCAGCATAAGGGGGGTAGACTTCTCAACTAATATCGAGGCAGCTTGCCAACATGCTGGCATTCCCCATACAACAGGTGGCAACTGAACAGAGTAAAAGGCTACAGAGTGCAGGAGATCCCCATACACTTGTGTCAGAATTCCAGAGGCATAACCCTCCCTCTCAGCAACATAAAGTTGAAACAGCTGTGAATAATCTGGAAGACCCAAAGCAGGAGAAGAGCTCAGTACAGATTTCAATTGTTCAAAAGCCTGTGTCTTTTCAGGGTCCACTGTAGTTCTGATGGTTTCTTAGGCGAAGATGCTTATCTCAAAGGCACATCAATCTCACAAAGATCAAGAATCCAGTGTCTGTAGTAATTCACCATCCCCAGAAATGACATCAGTTCAATACATGTTGGAGGAGGGGGATTTGTGATGGCCTTTAAGCGATCAGGAGCAAGTGTCCTTGTACTCTGCGATATTGTCAAACCCAAGTAATGAACAGTGGGCTGGCAGAGCTGCATCTTATCAATGGAAATCTTGTGGCCATCCTGTGCCAAGCACTGAAGCAGGGCAACAGTATCTTGCATGCAGGCATTTGATGTAGTGGAGGCAACGAGTAAATTGTCAGCATATTAAAAAAGGACCCTGTTGCAAGGCATGTGGAGGGTCTCAAGGGTACACTGAACAGCGGAAGCATAAACAGTGGGGCTCTCTGTATACCCTTGGGGAAGCCAAGTCCATGTGTATTGATGGCTGCCGAAAGTAAAGGCAAAAAGGTACTGACTATCAAAGGACAATTTAACAGAAAAGGACATTCGTGTCGGGGACTACAGGGGAGCAAGGAACAACAACAGCATTGACAGCCCGTAGATCCTGCACAAACCTTTACCTGTCGGGTTTGCCAGGTTTTGGAACGGGCAAAATAGGGATATTACAGGGGCTTTGTGTAGGAACAAGAATGCCCTGTTCTATAAGGGAAGCAATAACAGGCCTAATGCCTTCGGTTGCAGCGGGTGTGAGCAGATACTGACGGACCGAGGGTAGGTGAGTGCCAGCTTTTAAAGTAAGTGTGTGGAGGGGCAGAAACGACTAAACCAGTATGGTTAGGATGGAAGGCCCGTAGCACAGGTGACAAATCATCTAAAAGCTGCGGGCGACTGTAGGAAAGAGGGACCGAGGGGTCCAGCATAGTGGAGGTAGTGTTAGTGGTAGAAGCAGTTAGGCCCAAGCAGAATCTGTCCGAAGTGAGCGCAGCAGCGTACAAGGATGACAAATTACCAGGAACGAGGGGATCGAATGAACAGGGAAGTAAACAAAGATGCACATGCATAGAGTAAAATCATCAAGCGGCCAGAGGGTTTTAAGGAGAACGGGAACAAAAGGAGACGCAGCAGAGTGGAAAACTTGAGATTGCGAAGTGGAAAGTTCCGGAAAACCGACATAACAAAAGCCAGTAAGAGTAATATCAGAAGTCGTATTTAGGTGACAGTCAGCAAGTGCAGAGTATGACAGATCAGGAGTGCAGAGCTGGGCAGCGGTGCAATGAAGGGACCTGTCAAAAGGATCCAGGGTAGAAAAGAAATCAAGGGGACAAAGGGGTGATTTGCAGTTGTGTGACGAGGGAATGTAAAATCGAGCAAAGCGGTTCAGTAGCACAGTGCCTGCTGTAAATGACAGCCATCAGTGGGGAAAATGGTGGGGGGCTCACATGGCAGCACATAGCGTTACATAGTGAGTTTTGGGGATTTCTAAGATCAGACTCTTAGGGGAACAATGAGTAGAGGTGTAAAGTTTCTAGAGAGTCTCACAGCCCAGCAAGGCAATCAGACAAAAGGGAGAAATAATGTGAGTTGGGAACTGTGACAGGTCCAATGGTAATAGGGATAGTATCAGAAAGGGGCTCAATCAAAGAAATACCAGAGGCATTGACAGTATGGACAGAATTGGAACTGAGGACTACATCCGCAGAGGGAGATGGAGAAGAATGAGTGGCCCCTGAATCCACCAAAACCGGAATAGAATGCTCTCCCAGCTCCACCGTCATCATAGGATTTTCATATGGGGATCGGGAGAGTCCTATAGAGGTGGCCTGCACCATCACCACCTCGCGTGGCAGCCCTAAGCACGAGGGGAACGGGGGGGGAAATAACATAAGGCTGGTATTGGCATTGTGGATCAAAGATGGCATGTGGGAGCGCAACCTGTTGCGAAGAAGCCACACAGCAGTTTGCTTCCCAGTGCCCAAGTCGACCACAAGCCTAACATTTGATGAATCTTTTCAGGATGGGCTAAACCTTGTGATTGAGGGGGAACAAAATCTAATCAAGGATAGGCATCTTTGTCACCTTTAGAATTAAACTGACCATGTCTATCCATGTTATTTGGTGTATGAAGAGTATCCTTCCGCAAGGCAATCTGCCAAGTGAGGTTCTGAGCTCTATTTGTGGGCGGCACGGTGGCACAGTGGTTAGCACTGCTGCCTCACAGCACCAGAGACCCGGGTTCAATTCCCGCCTCAAGCAACTCTCTGTGTGGAGTTTGCACGTTCTCCCCGTGTCTGCGTGGGTTTTCTCTGGATGCTCCGGTTTCCTCCCACAGTCCAAAAATGTGCAGGTTAGGTGAATTGGCCAAGTTAAATTGCCTGTAGTGTTAGGGAAATGGGTCTGTGTGGGTTGCGCTTCGGCGGGTCGGTGTGGACTTGTTGGGCCGAAGGGCCTGTTTCCACACTGTAAGTAATCTAAAACCTGGGCATGATGAGGCAGCAGGCAATTAATAAGGGTTTGAACAGCCAGTTTCTCATTATCCTCTATAGGACTGCTAGCTGAATCTTCCCATGTATCTTTAAACGAGCGAGAAAACCAGAGACCGTCTCAGTGGCTTTCTGTAAGCAGCATGTAACACCACCAAATCGTTGTGCTGTCTGGTGGTGCTTATGATGGCATCCCTGACGCACCTACCTAACCAAACAGAGCCCTCATCAGCCATGTCCCAGTGTTGAGGGAAAATTGATAGAGCCTTTAACTGTAAACCAACGGGAGCCATAAGCCAGATGCAGTAAAGTCTGCACATCCTGCAGGAATCTGTCACAAATACCACAGATTTGTAAAAGCCGATTATAAAAAGGAACAGGCCGCTTTATCGGATCTGGAGCATCCTGTAACATTCCACGGACTTCCGCATGGGTCCAATGTTTGTCAAGTGGCGTGCGTCCTATCATTATTCTAGAGAATTGTGGCGCGAGATGACTGTCCAAGCTCTGAGGGGGCGCTTCCCTCAGAGTTAAGATGCAACTGTTGTTCATTTAAACAGGTACCATAGGGATGGCCAGGGAGTGTAGAATCAGCTGGTGCAGTGATACATTAGAATCCGGCTGGGATGTTGCAGGACCACCCCTCTTGGGGATGAGACTCGAGTGGTGCAGAACCCACCTGCTCACTGTTGCAAGTGGCAACAAAAGCAGCAATCTCATCCATAAGGAGCTCAGGGTCAGAATGTGAAACAAAGAGTTTGGAGTACTGAGGGCAGTCAGGCAGGGGTGCAGAGGAAATAGGTACAGGAGAGGGAGGGTGTTCACGGGGGTCCTTAACTCTGGGAGGCTGGTATCCTTTAGCAACCTCTTTCAATTTCTCAAGCAATGTGAGCATGTACTTAGAATCTCAGGCGGAATCTCCATACCTTCCCTGAATGTTGACTAACCAATAATCAAGCTTATCTAATTTAAATGCACCTGCGTAAAGCCAGTTTCCATGGGACCACCCATATAGATCAAGGGTAAAGGGAATAACATAACAACTATTACCCATTTCCCTCCAAACGATGTCGGTTGGTGAATCCGGGGGGGGGGGGGTACCAGCAGTTCTCCTATCTCATTCTTGCACTTCACGTATTTACCGTGGCACTGCTGAGTTCTTTTCAAAGGTTCCAAGTGTTGCGGACCACCCTTCACAGCAGGACATGTAGCTTCATCGCTGGGGGCAGCCTATCGCCGTCAATCTTAGAAAGTTGCGATCCCATTTGTTGTCCCGTTTCTTCCCCACACCCCCCATCCTCAGTCGAAGCAAAATGCTCAGAGACACAGTATAGTTTTACTTCCTTCATCTTTATTCCAGGCCCTGGAGGGAGAGAGAACGATTACCCTCGTTCTCACACAGACATGAGTTCTTTGTGTTCTCTGGAATAGCAGTTTCTTAATGATTATGTAGTCATTTTGCAGGGAGGAGCATCCAGGTAAGGCAACATATATATTGATTGGGTGACTGTTATAATTAGCGAGCATCAGTAGTAAGGCTTAAGTCATCTGCTGTTACACAATGAATAACTGGCTTCACATAATACTTTTCACCTTGTTAAACTGACTTATGTACTGAAGGCTTCCACTATTGTTAAATGGCTCAACATAACAAACATTTTTCCACCTTGTTAACCCATTACCATTGCCTCCAGCACCCCATTGTTAACTGCCAGTTCTTATCTGAGTTATGCTCAGCTGAACCTTTTGTTTCACAAAACTCAGAACTTAACTCTGTCACTACCTGATTTTACCTTATACACATTCTCATTCCCTCCTTTTATCATTTCACGCTAACCGATGGCATTACTAGATTTCATAAGACTCTGACAGCCAGTACATAAGCAAGTTATTGATGTACAATATGCAGTGATTATAACAAAAATTGCTAGTCCATTATAGTAATTAGAATTTGAAGAATCCTCCCATGTGGAAAAAAAAATTCACAAGTTCTTAAATCCACAGTCCTTAGTGACCACTCTATCCCCTCCAAATTGAGTAGAAATAAGCCAGTTCTCCAAACTCTTCTTCAGTAAAATCCAACCTGAAAACAAAATTCAGTCTGTCCTTGAGCATCACTCCATGGAGAAATCTGAATTCTTTGATAATGGCAGTTAAATACTTAACAAAACTAATGAGAAATCCATCCTTCCAGAGATGCTTCAGAAGGAGAATACCAGTGCATCTGAGTGTGCAGTGCTGTAGCTACGGCAGCAGAATAGGTGAATGCGGCTCTCTTTGCACCTGCTCTACTGTTAAGTGTAACAAAGCCAACCGGCTGTTGTTTTGTTAGCTTGATCAGTGAATCTTCATATCCCTTAAGTGATTGAAAGACAAGGTAAAGCTCACGTGGTTTAATGTCCATAGGAAGGCCACTGACAAAAAGCGTACCAACCTCCTCTTCACTGCTGTTAGTTTGTTCACTTTTCAGGCTCATGACTGGGGAATCCGTTGGATCAGATTGTGGATGGGTGGGTGGTGGTCCAAAGGCATGCTTTATCTGTGACTGGAGAAACTCTAGAGATGATGTAAGCTGCTGAAAGTATCTTTGCATTTCTTCTTTCATTCCTTCCTTACCAAGGTGGATATAAGTATAGTCATACATTTAACTACATTCAGTTGTGTATCCGCCTATTTCAACCTTCTTTGAATTCTTGAAGTCTATTACTCTGTTCACTATTTATGACATTATCAAGTTTTAAACAATCCGTAAACTTCTAAATTGTACTGCCTAAGCAATTCACTTAATTATAAACAACAATCAATGGTCTTAAAATCAAATCCTCGAGGGACCCCATTCAGGTTATTCAAAAATTATTTTCCTTAACAAATTGATACTTGGCTGATGTGTAAGCTGTCAGGAAAAGTATTTCAAAAGTCTGGAACAGCAAGAGAACAACAAAATGTTTCCTATGCTTCGGCAATTGAAGAGGCAGTTTCCGTTCAGATTTAAATGTCAAATGTTCGAGGGAAACAAATGCTGAATATTTTAAAATATGTTCTACAAATGAAACTTCCCGAATAAAACAGTTGGAATTGCAGTGGCGACTTTGGTAGAGATCAACATTTTTTTGAATTTGCAATATGAAGGAGGCCAATGAAGTCTTAACAATAACTGACAGAACTGAAACAGCTCAGCCTCAAGTTCTAACATACTCTAGAAAACCTTAATTAACCATAAACTAAAAATGCACTCTTCTTTTTATAAACACTCTGCACAGCAGCATAAAGATATTTTAATGTAATACACTCATCTGACTAAAGCATGACCACTGACCCAGCTGTGTTTTTTTTAACAGGCATTGTGAATTTCAAACAAATCAGGGGCTCAAGGCACTCCGTTTGTTTTAAGGTTACAAGTTTGATCATTTAAAGAATGACATAATGTTGAACAATTTCAACGTAAAAACCAAGTCTGCCCCACTACACAGTCCACAAAACACATTGAATTGAAATCCTCATTCAAACAAGGCAAAGCAGTTACTTAAAAGGATTTTCCGAACCAGTATTTTAACATACCAACCTGTTTAAACATCAAGCACTCTCAGCATGGCACAATCTACGTTGAAACTTGCCTTTTTCAACCCAAGTATTAGTACAACATTAAATTCAGCGTTTCTCTTTTTCTTGCATCCTCTCACTGAAATTGCACTTATAAAAAGAGAGAGCCCTCGCAGTGGACCACATGGTGTCACAATCCAAGCCTCTCTCTTCCCCCAGAATAAAGTCTTGCAGAACCTCAAATTTTACAACTAGAGGGCTTTAACCCCTTTCTCACATTACTCCTCACAGGGGCTTGACCCCCCAATTAAATACAGAACCTGGCTTAAACACAGAGAGCTCAAAGCTCAACACAGTGCAGGGGACTTGAACTTCAAATCAACCACCCAGTAGACTTGAACCCCAGTACTGAGCAGAGGACTCTAACGTCAACTAAACCCACCCCAGGGGACTTGACCACCAGTACCGTGCAAAGGACTCTAACCTTGACCAAACCCATGCCAGGGGACTCAACCGCTAGTACTGCACAGAGGACTCGAATCTCAATCACACCCCCTCTCCCCCCAGTGCAGCGCAGAAGATTCATAAACTCTGTCTGCCAGCATGCTTGCGAAACTGCGTCTCTCGACTGAGCTAATTACTGTTGGAGGGATTTATAGGATAAAGAGCGATTGAATGAGGGAACCATATCTGACACACAGGAATGTTGAGAGGGACCAAGGTTTAAAAGCTTACCTTGTGGGTCCGTCTGTCTTGAGACATTAATGTTCCGGATGGCCACTGACACCGTCCAGTCGTAGCTATCCGTTTGAATCCTGCCGACTACGCCAATATTGTCATCCCGCTTCCCCCCACACCTCAGTCAAAGCAAAATGCTCAGAGACACAATATAGTTTTACCTCCTTCATCTTTAATCCAGACCCTGGAGGGAAAGAGAACCATCCCCATGTGCACAAAGACATGAGTACACTGTCTTCTCTGCAAAGCAGTTTCTTAATAAGTTATATAGTCATTTTACAGGGAGGAGCATCCAGGTAAGGCAACATAGTTACATGATGAAGGAACAGCGCTCAAAAAGTTAGTAATTCCAAATAAAACTGTTGGCCTATAACCTGGTGTTGTGTGATTTTTGGCTTGCGCAATAAGGCAGGGCAAGTGAGTGAGGTGTCAATGGGGAAACTCTATGGGGCCAGCGACTATTATTCTATTAGTTCTAAAATAGTGGTGGAAAAGGATATACCAGATCTAACAGTTGAAATTCTAAGTTGGAGGAAGGCCATTTTGACGGTATTAAGGAAGAACTTTCAAAAATTGATTGGGGGCAGATGTTCGCAGGTAAAGGGATGACTAAAAATTGGAAGCCTTCAAAAATGACATAACAAGAGTCCAGAGACATTACATTCCTGTTAGGGTGAAAGGTAAGATTGAAAAGGATAGGGGATGGTGGATGATAAGAGAAATTGAGTTTTTGGTCAAGAAACTAAGGAAGCATGTGTCAGGTTTAGAGAGCAGCGATTGAGTGAATTCTTTAGAAAAGTATAAAGGCAGTAGGAGTATACTTAAGAGGGAAATCAGGAGGGCAAAAAGGGGACATGAGATAGTTTTGACAAATAGAGTTAAGGAGAATCACAGGGATTTTATAAACACATTAAGGACAGAAGGGTAACTAGCGAGAGAATAGGGCCCCATAAAACTCAGCAAGGCGACCTATGTGTGGCACTGCAGGAGTAATACGAGTATTTTGCATCAGTGTTTACTGTGGAGAAGGACTTGGACGATATAGAATGTGGGGAAATAGATGCTGACATCTTGAAAAATGTCCATATTTCAGAGGTGATACTGGATGTCTTGAAATACATTTAGGGTGGAGACATCCACAGGACTTGATAGGTGTATCCTGGAACTGTGGGAAGCTAGGGAAGTGATTGCTGTGCCCCTCGCTGATATTTGTGTCATCGATAGTCACAGGTGAGGTGCCAGAAAACTAGAGATTGACTAATGTGGTGCCACAATTTAAGAAAAGCCAGATGAGCCTGACATCAGTGGTGGAGAAAGTGAGGTCTGCAGATGCTGGAGATCAGAGCTGGAAAGTGGTGTGCAAGATGTTGGAGGGAATCCTGAGGGACAGGATTTACATGAATTTGGAAAGGCAAAGACAAATTAGGGATAGTCAGTATAGTTTTGTGTATGTGAAATCATGTCTCACTGACTCGAATGAGTTTTTTTGAAGAATTTACAAAGAGGATTGTTGAGGGCAGAATGGTGGATGTGATCTATGTAGACTTAAGTAAGACATTCAACAAAGTTCCTTATGGTAGACTGGTTAGCAAGGTTAGATCCATGGATTACAGGGAGAACTAGCCATTTGGATACAGAACTGGCTCAGGGTAGAAGACAGAAGGTGGTGGCAAAAGTTTGCTTTTCTGACTGGAGGCCTGTGACTTGTGATGTGCCACAAAGATCTATGCAGGGTCTACCACTTTTTGTCATTGATTTGAATGATTTTAATGTGAAAGTAGGAGGTATGGTTAATAAGTTTGCAGGTGACACCAAAATTGGATGTGTAGTGGACAGTGAAGAAGGTTACCTCAGAGTGCAATGGGATCTGCATCAGATGAGCCAATGGGCCAATGAATGGCAGATGGAGTTTAATTTAGATAAATGTGAGGTGCTGCATTTTGGAAAGGCAAATCCGGGCAGGACTTATACACTTAATGATAAGGCCCTGGGGAGTATTGCTGAACAAAGAGACCTTGGAGTGCAGATTCATAGTTCCTTGAAAGTGGAGTTGCAGGTACTTGGGATAGTGAAAAAGGCATTTAGTATGCTTTCCTTTATTGGTCAGAGCATTGTATAGGAGTTGAGAGGACATGTTGCCAGCGTACAGGACATTGTTCAGGCCACTTTTGGAATATTGTGTGCAATTCTGATCTCTCTCCCATCAGAAGGATATTGTGAAACTTGATTTAGGAAAGGTATCCAAGGATGTTGGCAGGGTTGGAGGGTTTGAGTTATGAGAAGAGACTGAACAGGCTGGGGCTGTTTTCCCTGGAGCCTCTGAGTCTAAGGGATGATCATATAGAGATTAATAAAACTGTGAGGGGCATGGAATAGGGTAAATATCCATGGGCGGCATGGTGGCTCAGTGGTTAGCACTGCTGCCTCTCAGCGCCAGGGATGGTTCGATTCCAGCCTCAGGTGACTGTCTGTGTGGAGTTTGCGCGTTCTCTCGTACCTGCGTGGGTTTCCTCTGGGTGCTCCAGTTTCCTCCCACAATCCAATGATATGCAGGCCAAGTGAATTGGCCATGCTAAATTGCCTGTAGTGTTAGGTATATTATTCACGGGTAAATATAAGGTAGGAGAATGGGTCTGGGTGGGTTGCTCTTTGGAGGGTCAGTGTGGACTTGTTGGGTCGAAGGGCGTGTTTCCATACTGTAGGGTATCTAACCTAACTATCAGAAATAGAGATAACTGGGAATAATAAGAATCAGGAAGTTCAGCTCATTAATTTGAGCGTGTAAGAATTATTTGAGAAACTGAAGGGAGTAAAATCTGAAAAATTGCCAGGACCTGATGGCCTACACCCTTACAGGGATATAAGGGATATAACTGCACAGATTGCAGATGTATTGGTTACAACATTCTGAAACTTATAATCCGGAATTGATTCAGCAGATTGAAAACCAGTGTTATATTGGTAAACAAAAGAAATTAAGGATGTTTAAAAACTGGGAACTGCAGTTCAGTTAGCTTGACTTTGGTCATCAGGACAATGATGGAATCTATTAAGGAAGTTTTAATGATACCATAATATGGACAAATTCCGCATGGTTTTACAAAAGGGACACCAATTCTGGCAAATGTATTATTGTGTTTAATGGATGTAGCTCTTCTCCACGCTAATAGCAAACCATATCAGTGGTCGGGAAATTATTGGACAAGTTTCTGAAGGAGAGAGTTAATCTCTGCTTGAGAGGCAAGATCTGCTCAGGGATAGTCAGCCTGGCTTTATCAGAGGGAAGTGATGGCTCACAGGTTTAATAGAATTTTTCAAGGTGACTATGTATGTTGATGAGGGGAGTGCAAATTTGCAGTTTACATGGATTTCATTAAAGCCTTTGACAGGGTCCCATTTGGGAGTCTGATAAAGAAGGTAAAGGCGTATGGGATCAAGGGTAACTTGTTAGGGTAAATCCAAAATTGGCTTTGAGGTAGCAAACAGAGGCTAGTAGTAGCAGTCTGATTGTGTGACAAGTGGCCAGTGTCCATGGAGTACCACAGGGATCAGTGTTGTGTCCCTTATTCATGATAGTCATAAATGATGCACATGAAAATGTGGGAGGGGCGGGGTCAGGTGTGCTGATGAGTAAGTTTGTCGATGACACAAAGACTGGCCAGGTAGTTAACAGTAAAAAGCAAAGTGTCAGGTTTCAGGAGGATACAAACAGATTGGTAGATGAGATGAAACCGTGATATATGTGAGGTGATGCTCTTCCATCAAAGTAACAAGATAAGGGAGCAGGATACTAAGAAACTCTGAGGAAATTAGGGTTCTTGAGGTGCTTGTTCACAGATCCCTGAAGGTGGCAGGATGGGTTAACAGTGTAGTTAGGAAGGCATACTGGGACACTTGCCTTTATCAGTTATGGCACAGATTGTGAAAGCAGGAGATTATGTTGGAATGATACAAAACGCTGGCAGGAATACTGTGTGCCGTTTTGATCACCTGACTATAGAAAAGGGGTGTTTGCGGAGGAGATTCACCAGGATGTTGCTTGAAACATTTCACTGTGAAAAGAAGCTCGTGTTGTTTTCTTTCGAGCAGAGAAAGCTGAGAGGGGACCTGCTTTGAGATGTATCAAATTATATGGGGCAATAGAAGAGTGGAGAGAAAGCAGCTGTTCCCCTTAGTCTAAGAGGCAGGAATGGAGGGAGTGGGTGGGGTCGGAGCATTGGGAGGGGGGAGGGGTGGTGGTGGTGGTGGTGGTAGTCAGTGACATCATAGTTTCAAAGAGAAGGGCACCAGGTTTATTGGGGATTTGAGGAAAAGATATTTCATCTTAAAGTTATAGGGTGGTGGGAATTTGAGGATACGCTACCTGGAGGATGGTTGAGGCAAGAAACTTTACAACACTTTTTGAAAAATACATAGATGAGCACTTGAAATGTCATACTAATCATGGCTATGAGCCCACTGCTGGAAAGTGGGATTGTGGTAAATTTAGGGCAGTTTTGTTGGTGAAAACCAAAGGGCACCTTCTGTATTGTATGATTCTGGGGATTGGGCCGTGGAGATCAGTGGGACTCCAAGGATTTCACTGGGCAACTGTCTGTGTCACTGCTGATGTGGAGAGTTGATAAAAAATACTCTGGAACTCAAGATTCTGCAACTCACAGCTGTCAGTATTACTCGTGGGAACAATGGACTGATATATTTAACAAGCAAACATTCTGAAGTTATTTATTCATCTAATCCTCCAATTAATATATTTATTGCAGAGCATCAAAATCTGGGAGTGTCTTTCAACAATATGGCTGAAGGTCCAAACAGGGAAGAAGATCCAGTGTCCTCGACTGAAGTTGACATAGACACAGGTTGGTTCACAATGTTACTTTGGAAAAAATCTCTGTCTGACAAAGTTAAAAATCACACAACACCAGGTTATAGTCCAACAGGTTTAATTGGAAGCACACTAGCTTTCGGAGCGACGCTCCTTCATCAGGTGGTTGTCTGACAAAGGCCTTGAGAAAGAGCCTGCAGCTCAAAATTAAAAGAGCAGGACATCGGCTATGGGGAAAAGTTGAAACGAGTGACCATTTTGGGGGGCATTACAGTCACATGTAGAGGGAACTCCTGTGTGCTGCTACTGTCCAGTAGAGGCTGACCTTTGATCTTTGTGATGGATAAAGACTGTGACCCAGAGCAGGGCATTCGACAGAACAGTGCGCTACCAGGAAGTTGAAGATGACTGTCAGAGTCCTCTTCATTATTTTTATTCCTTTTATCAATATCAATTTGTGAGCTGCAAACCATGAGTGAAAGATAACTTTTAGACTGTGTTAATGGCTTGTATTAAAAGGAAAACAAGGTTTTCTGTCAGGCTTGGAAGTTAATTGCAAGTTGTTTCCTGATCAAAGGGTTCTGCAGATGTTTCATCATTATATTATATTTAAACAGATGGCAGAAGTTGCTAGTAATGAGGTCTGTATCTGGGAATTGTATCCAGCAAGTCTGGGAAAAAAACCTTGTGCAGATGTTGCATGGTAACTCCTCAGTCAGTTCAGGAATGATCAGAGTTTTAATTGGGTTCTGTCCGCACTGTTCATTTTTTTTAAAAATGAATTTGACTGTTGATGCTACGGCATGAAGATTTGAAAGTTCCCCACCTAACTCACCATGAAGAGCTTTTGGTAGCTCAGAGAATTTTAAAAAACACTAAGTTATAAGGAATTCTTCCTTTATCTGTGTGAACTGCAAAGACGACCCAGGGCAAAATCTTCACAGCATAGTCCATAAAATCATCATTCACATTGTGAAAAACACTTAAATAATTTGGCTAGTTTTGTTCATAGAATCCCTACAGTGTGGAAACAGGCCATTCAACCTAACAAGTCCACACCGACTCTCCGAAGAGCTTCCCACCCCAGATTCACACCCTACCCTAGCCTTCTAACTCTGCATTTCCCATGGCTGGTCCACCTAACCTACACATCTTTGGATTTGTTGTTTGATTCCCTTTACTGTATTTGATGTTTTGTATTGAATGTGCTTAAAAATAAAGATTTTAAGTTTCTAGCCTAGATCAATTATATTTCTGTGTTTAATTTTGCTGTTTTAAAGTTGTAATGTTGTTAGTAAATTGCTAAGTCTTTTGTTTAAGCTTAAAAATTGATTGTCAAGAAGTGATTTGCAGAGTTTGGGATTGATCATTCAAAAAGTCTATTTTGGAACCATTGGAGTCAATTTTGAGGGTCTTTTGAAGGTTTCAAAATTTACTGTGTTGCAAATAGAGGTGGAAGGACTGTTTTAGTTTGGTTGTCTGTCTCCATGTTGTAATGCTACCCACAGTGGAGCAGAGGTGAGAAGCACGTTGAACCCAGAAATAGAATCTCCTAAACAATTACCTTCCTATCATTAGGGGAATAGATAAACTCAACTAAATACCAAGCAGATCCTGAATGGTAAATGACCTCCCTGACTGTAGAGGGAAGAGCTTTCTGGAACAATGGGACCATCTGGAGGAAAGAAAGGACAACTGGAAATATCCATGTTTGGGACTAATGTGAAGAACATGAAAAGACGATCTAGATGAGGCCACTTGGCCCTTGAAGCCTACTCATCATTTAACCACATCATGCACCTCAACTACACATTGTCATAGAGCTGTACAAAATGGAAACAGGCACATCAGTCGACTTTTTCATGCTGACCAGATATTTTAAATTAATCTAGAGCCACCTGCCAGCATTTGGCCCTCATCCTTCTAAATGCAGATGTCTTTTAAATGTTGTAATTTTAGCAGCCTCCACCACTCACTTGGGCAGCTCATTCCATAATGCATCCCCCTTTGTTGGAAAAAAAATGTTGCCTTTAGGTCCCTTTTAAATCTGTGCCCTCCCACCTTAAACCAATGTCCTGTAGCTCCCAGCCCCAGGGAAAGGACCTTGGCTATTCACCCTATCCATGCCCCTCATGATTTCATTAACCTCAACAAGATTACCCTTCAGCCTCTAACATGCCAGGGAAAATAGCCTCTCCCTATATCTCGAACCCTGGCAATGTCTTTGTAAATATTTTCTGAACCCTTTCGGTTTCATAACATCCTTTCTGCAGCAGGGAGACCACAATTGCATGCAGTATTCCAAAAGTGGCCTCTACAGCTATGACATGTTTTCTGAACTCCTGTACTCAATGCACTGACCAGTAAAAGCAAGAATACCAAACACAACCTTCGCTGTCCTGTTCATCTGCAACCCCATTTTCAAGGAACTATGAATGTGCACTCAAATGTCTCTTTGTTCAGCAACACTCCCCAGAACCTTACCATTCAGTATATAAGTCCTGCCCTGATTTGCCTTTCCAAAATGCAGCACCTCACATTTATCTATATTAAACTCCATCTGCCACTTCTTGGCCTGCTGACCAATCTGATCAAGGTCCTATTGAACTCTGAGGTAACCTTTGCTGTCCATTAGAGAAATGATTAGAATGCAGGAGAGACATATTTCTGTGAAAATAAGAGATAGAATTGAAAGGTTAGGGAACCATGGTGAAATTGAGAGACGAGCTAAGAGGAAAACGAAAGCATACATAAAGTCTAGGCAGCTGAAGACAGACAAATATTTGGAAGAATATTGGGAATGTGGGACCAATCTAAAACAAGGAATTAAGAGGGCTAAAAGAGGTCATGAAATATCTTTAGCAAATAGGAATATCCCAAAGCCTTTTATTCCAATATAAGGATCAAGGGGGGATCAAGAGAAATTGTTGGCCCACTCAAGGACAAAGGAGGGAAGTTATGCGTGGAGTCAGAAAAAATGGGTAAGATTCATAACGAGCACTTTGTATTGGTATTCACTGAGGAGAAGGACATGACGGATGTTGAAATTAGGGATAGATGTTTGAATACTCTAGGTCCTGGCAGGTGGGCCTAGTTTGGGTTGGGATATCTGGTCGGCGTGGACAAGTTGGACTGAAAGGTCTGATTCCATACTGTACATCTCTATGACTCTAGGTATATGAATAGGAAAGTTTTAGAACGCAGCCAAATGGAACTAGTTTAATTTGCAAAACTTGGTCAGCATGGACAAGTGGACTGAAGTGTCTGTTTCCTTGCTGTATGACCTCAATGATATAACTGACCACTGAGACAGAGTCCCCATGTTCTCCATTTCCCAGCCAGCCAAGCTTTTTTCTCAGTACAGGGTATTTATGCTATCAAGCCTCTTTGGAATTTTGTGTTTCTGAGAGATCCCTTCTTGTCCTTCTATATGCCAGGGAATGTAGGCTGTGTTGACAGAGACTTTCCTGACAGGAGAGTACCAGAAAGATGGGGTTTGCCTCCTTGTAATAGTTGTAATGTGTATTCAGGGATTACAGGCACATGTTGCGAAGGTAGTACTGTTATCATGAGAGATTTATTTTTGCCTTATAGATGGTGTGCAAAATAAATTGCATGTATAATGTGACGGATAGTTTTATGCAATGCCAACAAGGTGGTTTTCTAAATCAGTATTTTGAGGGACAACCTTGGAAATAGAGTATTTTGAATCTGGTATTATGCAATAAAAAGGCAAATAATTACCCTATAGTAATGTGACCTGTAGGAGAGACTCATGATGTGATGGTATTTTGTACTGAGTTTGACATTGAAATTGGATATTGTGAAACAAAGCTTAAGGACTTGACAGTTCATAACTCTTTAGTGTTATTTAATTTAAATCTAATATTTAATCTGATTAATGGATTATACACTGATTATAATTGCAGTAAATGCTGGCCTCGCCAGCAATGTTCCTCATCCCATGAATAAGAAAAAAAATAATGATATCATGAAGTATGAACTTGCTATTATTCAATCAGTTTCACATCCCCTATTATTGATGAATTTAGATTAACTTTAAAACATGCCAGCAACCACTAATCATCTTCTTGTATTTCCCACAATTGCTTATAACTGCAGGTATCCTACACTGCTGTCTCTCAGGCTCACTCTCACTTAGAGTCTTGTCTGAGGGGACTGCTTTGAAGCACCTTGGGAAGTTTTACTATGTCAAAGTATGTGGAAATATAAGTTTATGAGTGAAGGAAAATGCTCGGAGACACAGTTGCTTTACCTTCCTTTATTCCAGGTCCTGGAGAGAGAGAACAATCGCTCATGTGCACAGGGGCATGAATTCATGGTCTTCTCTTAAACAGCAGCTTCTCAATGAATTATATAGTCATTTTATAGGGAGGAGCATCCAGATAAGGCAACAATACATATTTATAGGGTGACTGTTACAATCAACGAGTATCGTTAGCAGAGGCCAAGCCCTTTATTGTTATACAATGGGTGTTCTTAACTTTGTTAACTGGACTCATACAATGAATACTTTTCCCCTTGTTATCTGCGAATGGAATTCTGAAGGACAAACTTACTAAACTCACTCTAGAAACAGGACTGAATCGGCTAAAGGCCCTGCCCCTCGTCCTGTACGTCAGGAGGCCGAGAAAAGTCAGAGATGTCTAAGGACTGCCATTGAGGTAGTCTGTGTATCCAAAGGGCACAATGGTCAGTAATACTAGAAATACTAATTCCCCCATCTGCACAAGTACCTGATCGAGACATTCTCTGGCATTTGAATCTATCAGCAAGGTTGAGGCTGAGAGACGGAGTAACCACAAACTGAATAAGGGAACTCTGTTGCCCAAAACGAACTGTGAGTTTAGAGGTCAAGGGGAATTCCTGGTTGTGGGTGGAGAAAGGAGCACGGCGGTCAGGGTTCTGCCTGGGCCTGTTGTTGTCGGGAGGGGAAGGGGTCCGATGGGCCTGACAAACGACTGTCTATGTGGACAGTCACGCCTCCAGTGGCCAAAGGAACCGCAAGTGAAACAATTTCTCTGGGGGACGCATTGAGGTCCCTGGCCCTGATCTTGAAAATCCTGTATGTCCGGGCCAGGGCGAGGAGGGATACCTGGTGTATAGGGTGGTATCACAAGACTATTAGGGTATGTGGCATAGCCGTGGCTGTATGGATTAGCCCACCCTAGAACACAGGGCAGTGGTTCCATTTGATAGCCTGTGGTGTCATGTCATGGGGCCATATCGCAGACAGGTCTCTGAACCGTTTTGTGCTTAACAGATTCAGGTAAGGCGGACTTATTCAAACTCCAGAAGTGGGTTACCAGTAATTTCATCTGGGACTTACTTTTTTCTGACCAATCTAGGGCATGAGTACTGATGGATTTACCTATTTCGTCAGGGAGACACTGCATTAAGAGTGCATTGAACTGGGTGGAGATGTTACAGCATTAAAGGAGATATCGCCAGCGTAGGTGGCATAAGTGGAACCAAACCTGTTGTAAAAGTCCGGATCGTCTTCATCTTTCTTAGCTTTACAATTTAGAATTTTAGTAAAATCAATGGGTTTTTGAAGGGTGCGGCGCAGGGCATTTCATATTGCATCTGTCTGATCATTTTCTCTTGGGATAGCAGCAACGAAAGCCTCCCCAAGTCGCATGGTTGCCCAAAGACTCTTGTCATTTTTCATACTTGCCAGAGGCGAGCATCATGCAACAGAGACTAAAAAGGTCCTGGGATGTAGCTTTGTAGATTCTAATAGTACACATGAGATGTTCAATGAAATCCTTGGGTTGGGTCTTCTTTTTCTGGGGCGCCATTCATAATCATCCACGTTTCTTGTGGTTTCCATAGAGTATAGATGGGAATTGTGGGCCTTTGAGCAATGGCGTTGGGATCCGGATTGGGTACTTGGCACAGCAGAAACTGTCGGTGCGGTAGTTCAGCTTCTGGGCAGTGGAACCTGCTATCAGGGTGATTAGTCACAGCATTAGTACTCATGGGGAAGTCAGCATCAGAGTCAGATTCAGGCGCACTACTCAGGGAATCAAGATCTGGGCACCCAGTCAAATAATGTTTTGTCAAGGTTTCCAGGAACTGCTCTGGCTTCCATGGTTGGTGTTAGGAACAGGCTTCAATTTTAATTTACTGCGATTAGAATGACTGAGAGTCCAGCAACAGACGGGATCAGTGTATGTGACTGGGGTAATAGTATGACTAGGTTGAGCCTCACAGGCTGGGAGGGGAGAGTTCAGGGAAAAGTTGGGCGAGCTGTGGTAGAGCTTTGGGGGTGTCTAGGACTGATTGCAGGGTGGAGGTGATTCAGGTTAGGGGTGAAGGTTTGTCCTTGGTGCTATAGGGGGGTTACAGGGCAAACAATTTTCATCAGAATCTCCCCACTATCGAATAAAGCCTGGAGTTCAGATATGTCCAGTGGCGCCTGAGAGACATCCTTGTCACTTTAGTCTTTAGATTTAAGATTGTACGTTTAAAATAATGCCTTCAAAACCTCCCAATAACTGCTTTTCCATTTATCATCAGTAGTAAGAATATTTTCACATTTAGCAGTCTGTTGCCAAGCAATTTGGTGGGATTTTTCGTTTATTTGGGTGGCCACCATTCTCCAATTAGTAATAAAACATTTCCAGTTTTGTGAAATATTAGACTTGCACACCTCAGCGTCTGCTTTTGAACATTTATGTAGATCTCAAGTGCCCCGCAATGGTTATTGTTCATTTCCCAACAATTTGTTTAGTCGGGTGCTCAATCTACGATAATTAACTCATCATGCAGATTATCACGACAGATTTATCCTATCTGAGACGAAAGACCCAGGTTATCAAGTGTCTGTCCCATTTGCCTAAAGGTACTTTAACTGTTTCAGATTTAACAATGTTACCCACAAATCAAATTCCACTTAAACACAGAAAACCCGAATCCCACTTATACACAGAAAGCTCAAGCCTCAAACACGGATATCTCAAACCCCACCACAGCGCACAGGACTCGAACCTCAACCAAACCTACCCCAGGGGACTTGAACCTCAATGCCACACAGAAGACTCAAACCTCGATCACACCCTCCTCCCCGCAATGCAGCACAGAGGACTTGAACCCCTGCCTGCCAGCGCGCTTGTGAAACTGTGTCTCTCGACTGAACTAATTACCGTTCGACGAATCCATAGGATAGAGAGCAATTGAACGAGGGGACAGTCTCCGGCACACAAGAATATCGAGAGGGACCAGGTTTAAAATCTTACCTTGTGGGCCTGTCCGTTTCGAGACACCTTCCGATCCTAGCTTTCCGTTTGGATTCTGCCAACTATGGCAATATTATCGTCCCGTTTCCCCCTTCAGTCGAAGCAAAACACTGGGAGACACAGTTGTTTTACCTTCTTTTATTCCAGGACTTGGAGAGAAAGCTAGTGATCGCCATGTGCACAGGGACATGAGTTCACGGTCTTTGCTCAAACATGAATTAGATAGTCATTTTATAGGGAGGAGCATCCAGATAAGGCAACATACATATTGATAGGGTGACTGTTACAATCAGCGAGTATTGATAGCAGAGGCCAAGCCCTTTACTCTTCTACAATGGGTGTTCTTAACTTTGTTAACTGGATTCATACAATGGATACTTTACCCCTTATTAGCTGGAAATGTGTTGCTGGAGAAGCGCAGCAGGTCAGGCAGCATCTAGGGAACAGGAGAATCGACGTTTCGGGCATTAGCCCTTCTTCAGGAAAGGCTTCCTGAAGAAGGGCTAATGCCCGAAACATCGATTCTCCTGTTCCCTAGATGCTGTCTGACCTGCTGCGCTTCTCCAGCAACACATTTCCATCTCTGATCTCCAGCATCTGCAGACCTCATTTTCTCCCCTTATTAGCTGACCTTGCATACTGAATGCTTTCAATATTGTTAAATGGCTCTACGTAATTACTGCTTTTCCACCTCGTTATCCCATTACCCTTGCCTCCAGCACTCCATTGTTAACTGTAAATTCTTATCTAATCTGAGTCATGCTGAGGTGAACCTCTTGATTCACAAAACTCAGAATTTAACCCTTTCTCTGCCTGCATATATGCTACACACATTCTCACCAGGCCTAGAGCAGTATGGGCAATGGCAAGCAATGTGTAAAAATATTGCGTGAATGAAATAACCTGATTATTTGATCAAAAGAAGAATTCAGAGTTTCCTTTTTTAGGTTTAAACAATGAATTATATATCTCTTCTAATAAGTGACCATTAGCTTATTTCATACATTTGCATCTCATTAGCTGTTATTTTCCATGCAGCTCATAGTTCTTCCCTTCTGAGAAATTCGATTTGAACTAGTTTCAGGCATGACGGTCAGAGTGGTTACCTGTTGGCAGCTACTGGTTTCTTCCTTGTTGAAAGGGCTTTGTCCTACTGTGTCTTCACACAATGTCTATGAAATATTCAGAGGTGCTGTTTTCCCCAATGCACGTCAGCATCAGCAAATGCTCATTTTCACCACGTACCAGGCCTGCTGTCTGTCTAAACCGCACACGACTTCACCACTTTCATATTTCACTTTGAGCTCATGAACATCTGTGATTTGCACACTTCTGGCAGGTTGCTTTAAACACCGAGGCGCGCACATGCAGCTCTACAGCATAAATCTTACAGGTCTTGGCTTCATTCTTCCTGCTTCCTCACTTTGCACTGACTTTAATCTGGGCAGCCTTTTTTTGGTTTGCTTTGTTGTTTAATGCAAAGGAAGAGGCAGGTGACTTGTCACAGTCGGGATGGTCCAACAGGCAAGGAGGTGGACATGTTGCCAAACAATACTGTGCGACATTTAATGTTACACTTACCGCATATACTAGCAGCTTGAGTGATACACTATGCATACTCCAACCAAATGGTGGCAATTCAAATGGGACAGTCCTTGGTGTTGTTTGGGGGAACGACAGTCATTCAGCGGGAATATAAAACTTTACGCCCTTTGGTTCTTGATGTTGTGCTGACCTTTATCCGACTCTGAGGTCAAGCTAACCTACGTATGTTTTATTTTACTATCATCAATGTGCTTATCAAAAGTACCTTAAATGTCCCTATGTATCTGACTCTACCAGCACTGCTGGCGGTGCATTGCACACAAGCACCACTCTTTGTAAAGAACCAACCTCTGATATCTCTCCTAAATCTTCCTCCAATTGTCGTCCCATTTTCCTCTTAAGAAGTAGCAAAACATTCTGAGACTCGGTATGGTTTTACCTCCTTCATCATTATTCTCTCCCTGGAGGGAGAGAGAACAATTGCCCGTGTGCTCAGAGACATGAGTCCACCGTCTTCTCTGGAACAGCATTTTCTTAATGAATTATATAGTCATTTTACAGGGAGGAGCATCCAGATAAGGCAACATAAATATTGATTGGGTGACCATTACAATCAGCAAGTGTCAATAGTAACGATTTAGCCATCTGCTGTTACACAATGAATGTTCGTAATCTTAACTGGCTTTACATAATGAATACTGTTCACCTTGTTCAACTGACTTTACATGCTGAATGCTTCCAATATTGCAAAATGGCTCTATATAATGAATGTGTTTTCACCTTGTTAACCCATTACCATTGCCTCCAGCACCCCATTGTTAACTGCAAGTTCTTATCTAATCTGAGTTGAAACTTTATTGCTGGAACAGCGCAGCAGGTCAGGCAGCATCCAGGGAACAGGAGATTCGACGTTTCGGGCACAGGCCCTTCTTCAGGAATGAGCAGAGAGTGTTCAGCAGGAGAAGATAAAAGGTAGGGAGGAGGGACTTGGAGGAGGGGCATTGGAAATGTGATAGGTGGAAAGAGGACAAGGTGAGGGTGATAGGTCGGAGTAGGAGGGAGGCGGAGAGGACAAGAAGAAGACTGCAGGACAGGAAGGCGGTGC
>NC_057758.1:9681426-9685303 GCF_004010195.1 Chiloscyllium plagiosum
TCCTCCATGTCCCTCCTCCCTACCTTTTATCTTCTCCTGCTGAACACTCTCTGCTCATTCCTGAAGAAGGGCCTGTGCCCGAAACGTCGAATCTCCTGTTCCCTGGATGCTGCCTGACCTGCTGCGCTGTTCCAGCAATAAAGTTTCAACTTTGATCTCCAGCATCTGCAGACCTCACTTTCTCCTTATCTAATCTGAGTCATGCTCAGCTGAACCTCTTGTTTCACAAAACTCAAAACGTAACTCTTTCTCTACACACATTCTCGCAATCACCTTAATATTATGCCCCCTTGTGATATCCATTTATGCCCTGAGGTAAAAGTTTCTGACTATTCACTCGATCTGTATCTCTCATTAGCTTGGACACTTCTCACCCTTTTTCGCTCCAATGAGGATATCTTTAGCTCCCTCAATCTTTCTTCATAAGACACATCCTCCAGTCCTGGCAGCACCCTGGTAAATCTCTGCACCCTCTCGAAAGCTTCCACATCCTTCCTAGAATGAGGCAACCAGAACTGAACATAATATTCCAAGAGTGATTTAACCACTGCTCGACAGAGCTGCAGCATAACTTTGTGGCTGTTAAACTCCATCCCCCACTAATGAAAGCCAACACACCATATGCCGCCTTAACAACCCTATCAACTTGAGTAGTAACTTTGAGGGATCTATGGACATGGACCCCAAGATCCCCTGTTCCTTCACACTGTCAGGAATTCTGTCTCGAACTGTATTCTGCATTCAAATTCAACCTTCCAAAATGAATCCCTTCACATTTTTCCAGGTTGACATCCATCTGCTACTTATCCGATTTTTGCATCCTGTGTATGTCCCATTGCAACCTACACCTGCCCTCCACACTATCCACCACTCCACCAACCTTCGTGTCATTGGTAGACCTACTAACACTCCTTCCACTTTCTTATCAAAGGCATTTATAACAACCACAAAGAGCAGAGGTCTCAGAACCAATTCCTGCGGAACATCACTTGTCACTGAGCTCTCGGCTGAATGCTTTCCATCTACCATCACCCTCTGTCTTCTATGGGCCAGCCAATTCTGGTCCAGACAGCCAAATTTCCCTGTATCCCATGCCACCTTACTTTCTAAATGAGCCTACCAAGAGGAGTCTTATCAAATGCCCTGCTAAAATCCATAGTCACGACATGCACTACTCTACCTTCAATGCATTTTGTCACATCCTAAAAGAATTCTATAAGGCTTGTGAGGCATATCCTGCTCCTCTCAAAGCCATGCTGACTATCTCTAATCAAACTAAGGATTTATAATTGCTTGGAAATCCAGTCTCTGAGAACCCTCTCCAATAATTTACCCACCACAGACATAAGACTGACTGGTTTATAATTCCCAGGATTATCCCTACTGGTATTCCTTTTCTTGATCAAGGGAATAACATTTGCCACCCTCAAATTACCTGGTATTAATCCAGTTGACAATGAGGACGCAAAGCACATTATCAAAGGTGTCGCAATGTCTTTCCTCGCTTTCCTGTGGTAACCTTGGGTATATCCTGTCTGGCTCAGGGGACTTATCTATCCTTATGTTTTTCAAATTTTTCAGCACATCCTCCTTCTTAACATCAACCTGTTTGAGCATATCAGCCTGTTTCACGCTGTCCTCGCAAGCGACAAGGTTCCTCTCAGTAGAGAATACTGAAGCAAAGTATTCATTAACTACCTCCCCTATCTCCTCCAACTCCAGCCATAATCTCCACTATCCCTGATCGGCCGCACCCTCACTCTGACTATCATCTGGTTCCTCATGTAAGTGTAGAATACCTTAAGCTTTTCCTTAATCCTATTCGCTAAAGCTTTTTCATGCCCCCTTCTAGCTGTCTTAAGTGCATTCTTCAGTTGCTTCCTGGCTACCTTGTAACTCTTGGGGTACTACCATTGTCAGTAGAGAAGGTGGGTACTACCATTGTCAGTAGAGAAGGTGGGTACTACCATTGTTAGCTGCCATAATCTGAATTCACCAACAAGAAACAGTTTTACAGAGAAGGTGAATGATGCAATGGGTTAGCTTATCTGCTGATATACTCAAAGGTTCATAAGTATCCATTTTCCCTGGAGCGTCGGAGGCTGAGGGGTGACCTGATAGAGGTTTACAAAATTATGAGGGGCATGGATAGGATAAATAGGCAAAGTCTTTTCCCTGGGGTCGGGGAGTCCAGAACTAGAGGGCATAGGTTTAGGGTGAGAGGGGAAAGATATAAAAGAGGACTGCACAAAACACTATATAGGACAAACAGGAAGACAGCTAACAATCCGCATACATGAACATCAACTAGCCATGAAATGACACGACCAGCTATCCTTAGTAGCCACACACGCAGACAACAAGCAACATGAATTCGACTGGGACAACACTACTATCATAGGGCAAGCCAGACAGAGAACAGCCAGGGAATTCCTAGAGACATGGCATTCATCCACAAACTCCATCAACAAACACCCAATATACCAACCACTACAGCGGACAGCTGAAACTGACAACCGGAAGCGGCAGGGACAGACCATTATAAACACCGGAGGAAACATCAAAGAAGCGCTTCGCAGGAGGCTCCCAAGCACTGATGATGTCGCCTAGCCAGGGGACGAAACGTACAGCACGGAAACAGACCCTTCGGCCCAACCCATCCATGCTGACCAGATATCCCAACCCAATCTAGTCCCACCTGCCAGCACCCGGCCCATATCCCTCCAAACCCTTCCTATTCATATACCCATCCAAATGCCTCTTCAATGTTGCAATTGTACCGGCCTCCACCACATCCTCTGGCAGCTCATTCCATACACGTACCACCCTCTGCGTGAAAAGGTTGCCCCTTAGGTCTCTTTTATATTCAAAGTTTGTGCGAAGATTTGTAGCTCGGGTCTGTTTCCGTGCTGTACATCTCTATGACTCTATCCAGGTCGGTGAATAGACAAACAAATTTTTAGAACTGTTGCTGTGTAAACTGTTTGAATTTTCCATGAAATTGACCCTGCAAATGCAAAAGGATGCAAACACATGATGAAGTTAAAGAGAAACTGTTGTTCATGGCATCCCAGGAACCTTTTGACCTTGTCGTTATGGGTGATGCAAAGTATTAGGTATAAGATAAAACTGAGGTCCTCACTGAATTCAGAGTAAACTGACTCCAATTACAATATGTTGACTAACTCCAGAAAATATTTGTGGATTCCAGTATTAATAAAGAGTTCTATAACAATTTTCCCTTGGGTGTGAGAGTCCAGGACTGGAGGGCATAGGTTTAGGGTGAGGTGGGAAAGATTTAAAAGGGACCTAAGGAGCAACTTTTTCACGTTTTGAGTGTGTGTGTGAGAGAGAGAGACGTAGAGAATGAGCTGCCAGAGGAAGTGGTGGAGGGTGGTACAATTACAATGTTTAAAAGGCATCTCGATCGGTATATGAATAGGAAGAATTTAGAAGGATATGGGCCAAGTGCTGGCAAATGGGACTAGCTGGTCGGGAAGGTAAGTGATTGTTATTTAAGAACTTACCTCGACACCAACAGTCTTTTTGCAGCAGAGAGCAGCGGGAGCTGGGTGGAAGTGAAGTCAGAGCACATAGCCGGTCAGGAAGGCAGGTGATTGTTATTTGAGGGGTGTGTTCTAGACCCCAGGTCCTACAAAGTAGGGCCTCCCTCCCACCCTCGTCCTCTAACCTAAATTAAAAGTTCACAGACTTGCCCCAAAAAGAGGGTCCAAGGAAGTTCCTGTGGATTGAAGAGTGAGGCTTTAGCTCAGGAGTCTTTGACAAGGAGGTTGAGTGAAGTGATTACGCCACAGTTGAAGAGGGTGAAGACATGACTGCCCAGCTGGTTCAGTGTGCTACGTGCTTGATGTGGGAG
>NC_057758.1:9689032-9692411 GCF_004010195.1 Chiloscyllium plagiosum
GCAAGAACAGGAAGGTAGATTACTACCTAAATGGAATCAATGTAGGTAAAGGGGCAGTACAGGGAGATCTGGGTGTTCTTGTACACCAGTCAATGAAGGTAAGCATGCAGGTAGTGAAGAAGGCTAATAGCTTGCTGGCCTTCATAACAAGAGGAATTGAGTACAGAAGCAAAGAGGTGCTTGTGCAGCTGTACAGGGCCCTGGTGAGACCACATCTGGAGTATTGTGTGCAGTTCTGGTCTCCAAATTTGAGGAAAGACATTCTGGCTATTGAGGGAGTGCAGCGTAGGTTCACGAGGTCAATTCCTGGAATGGCGGGATTACCTTACACTGAAAGACTGGAGCGACTGGGCTTGTATACCCTTGAGTTTAGAAGACTGAGAGGGGATCTGATTGAGACATATAAGATTATTAAAGGATTGGACACTCTGGAGGCAGGAAACATGTTTCTGCTGATGGGTGAGTGCCGAACCAGAGGACGCAGCTTAAAAATACGGGGTAGACCATTTAGGACAGAGATGAGGAGAAACTTCTTCATCCAGAGAGTGGTGGGTGTGTGGAATGCTCTGCCCTAGAGGGCAGTGGAGGCCCAGTGTCTGGATTCGTTTAAGCAAGAGTTGGCTAGAGCTGTCAAGGATAGTGGAATCAAGGGTTATGGAGATAAGGCAGGAACAAGATACTGATTAAGGATGATCAACCATGATCGTATTGAATGGTGGTGCAGGCTCGAAGGGCAGAATGGCCTACTCCTGCACCTATTGTCTATTGTCTAGATTAATTGAGGATCTCTGGTTGGGATGAGTTGGACCAAAGGCTCTGTTTCAGTGTTGTACATCTGTGCCTCTAAAGAGTCTGAGAGTTCCTTTCTCTTAAGGAAGAGAAAAGAAAACAAAGCACATTTTTATCAGTCTTGAAAGTTGTGGAGGTGTATTCAAGGAAGACTGACTTCGTGATTGCACTCTTGGTATCTGTATTTTCAAGTTGTCACAATGTTTAATGAAACAGGGTGATCAAGGGTGTCTGGGTCAGGTAAGTTGAAAGTAAATCACAATTGACAAATCTCTCTACTTTTTAAGCTGTGATAATCTCTCTACTTTTTAAGCTGTGATCATACTAGTGACCGTCTCTCCCCCTGCTCCCAGACTGTTTCACTGCCTGGGTAGACCTGGCTTGCTCATCGATGTGTGTGTGTGAGCGGGCGGGTGTGAGGTGTATATTAGTTCAGTGGAGTATACAGAATTTCAGAAGGCACCTAATGTGATTTATGGTTATTCAGAATTATAGCCAATTCGGTAGAAGTTCAATGATATATTTCATGTTGATTTGTCCCCTTAGATCCAAACTCCACAATCATGAAGTTCTTGGTAAAGTGTGAGGATTACCAGCTGTTCCAGTTCACAAAGTTCTTCTGGGACAGACTAGAACAAGCAATCAAAGATTGTGTGGGTGGACTCAGTTCATTGTTAACCTACGAGAGGATTTTCAGTGGACAAGAGCATCAGGTAAGTAGGAGAGTTATGGAAAGTGTTAAAATATTAGGCAACTAACAAAATAATAACAAATAAATTGCTGGATGATGAAAAAGACCAATTGTCTATCTGGATTACTGTCTTAATAACCTGGCTGCTCTATGCTGCGATTGTATTGATGTTAGTAACTAATCATATCAGTCAGTTGATCCACAGACAGATATGAAGTATGGAAAATCCAGTGGTATAGTGCTTTCGGAATATCTGATTATAGAGTCATTAATATTGCAATCACATTGGAGTGTTATGGACCAGGCCAGACCCCCCTCAAAGCATTTTTAGAAGGTAGCCCAGAACCTAACTTTTCTAGTAGTTTTAGGCAGATATAAGGTGGATATCCCAGGACTGATACAGCTGGTCAAACCACTTGTCTTTGTGTAAAACAGAATTAATTTACACAGCACCGGATGAAACTCAAACAAATGAAAATAGAGTTTAGAGTAACGATATGAAAGCACGACATTCCCTGCAACTTAACAAATAACTGTTCTGATTTCCCGCAACATTCCATAAACGCACACCTTGGCAAAAAAACTCTAAATTCAAACCCAAGTTCTTGTAGAAGAGATATCAAAGAGAACGAGGATCAACCAGGGATTATTTACTGAAGCATGAAATCTCTTTCTACTCTGTCCCCAGCAATTTCTAACTGCTAAAACTAAACCAACTAGAAAAATCACTGAACTGGGAGAACTGGCCATTCCCCTTTCATTGTACAATTGTGTTTTTTTTAAGAAACACCTGAAAACCCTTCTCCTGATGGTTGCCTTGGACAGTATCAGTTAGCCGTTAGGAAAGCGCCCAGACCCCAGACAATTCGGAACCACTTCCTTTCAAAACCCCTCTTGAAAAAAGCCAAGGACAACATTACCTTTTTAAAGAAGCAATATTGTCAAAGAAAGCAGTGGGGCACAGGGCTTTGGCACAGAATCTGTCCCTGCTGCTCAGAAGAGAAGGAGGAAGAGGAGCAGAGCAGCAGTCATTGGGGACTCCATAGTTAGGGGACAGATAGGAGGTTCTGTGGGGATGAGAGAGACTCACGGTTGGTGTGTTGCCTCCCAGGCACCAAGGTTCGTGATGTCTCTGATCATGTTTTTGGGATCCTTAAGGGGGAGGGGGAGCAGCCCCAAGTTGTGGTCCACATAGGTAGGAAGAGAGATAGGGATTTAAGGCAGAAATTCAGGGAGCTGGGATGGAAGCTTAGAGCTAGGACAAACAGAGTTGTTGTCTCTGGTTTGTTGCCTATGCCACATGCTAGTGAGGTGAGGAATAAGGAGAGAGAGGAGTTGAACACGTGGCTACAGGGATGGTGCAGGAGGGAGGGTTTTGGATTCTTGGATAATTGGGGCTCTTTCTGGGGTAGGTGGGACCTCTACAAGTAGGATGGTCTTTATCTGAGCCAGAGGGGTACCAATATCCTGGGGGGGATATTCGCTAAGGATATTGGGGTGGGTTTAAACTAATCCAGCAGGGGGATGGGAACCAAAATTGTAGTTCGAGTATAGAAAAGGTTGAGAGTAAGGAGGTCCGAAATCAAGTTTGAGGGATGCAAGATGGCACCGGCAAGCAAGACGTTGGTTTGAAGTGTGCCTACTTCAACGCCAGGATCATCTGGAATAAGGTGGGTGAACTTGCAGTATGGGTTGGTACCTGGGACTTCGATGTTGTGGCCATTTCGGAGACATGGACAGAGCAGGGACAGGAATGGTTGTTGCAGGTTCCAGGATTTAGATGTTTCAGTAAGAACAGAGAAGATGGTAAAAGAGGGGGAAATGTGACATTGTTGGTCAAGGACAGTATTACAGTTGCAGTAAGGCTGTTTGGGGACTCATCAACTGAGGTAGTATGGG
>NC_057758.1:9692911-9699021 GCF_004010195.1 Chiloscyllium plagiosum
GTCTGTTTCCATGCTGTACATCTCTATGACTCTATGATAAAAGTGTCATCCATATAGTGGACCCAAAGTTTGGGTTGGATGCTTGGCAGAGCTGTTTGTTAGAGTCTCTGCATTACTGCCTCTGCTAAGAACTCTGATAACGGAGATCCCATGAATGTTCTCTTGGTTTGTCTGTTGGGGTTTTTGTTGAAGGTGAGGTGGATGATAAGGCATGGGTCCACGAGATTTTAATATTGCACTTGTGGATGATGTTGATGGTGTTGGTGTTTGTGTCTTTGGTTCTTCTAATAGTGTAGTCAGTGTTTCCTTGGCCACGTTGATGTTGATGGATGTGAATAGGGCTGTTACGTCAAAGGAGATAATTATTGCATCCTCTTCTATATTGTTGTCTTTGGTCTCTAGGAACTCTTGGCTGGAGTGGACGGAGTGGCATGAATCTTTCACAAAGTGTTTTATTCTTTGGTATAGCTCCTTGGCCAATCTGTAATTTGGTGTTCCAGGTAGCGAGATTGTGGGTCTGAGGGATGTTCCTGATTTGTTGATTTTGGATAATCTGTAAAAGCGTGGTGTGTTGGATCCATCTCAACTTTGGAAGTCTGTTTTATTTATTTCTTCAGATTTCTGAAGTTGAGATGGATCCAACACACCACGCTTTTACAGATTACCCAAAATCAACAAATCAGGAACATCCCTCAGACCCACAATCTCGCTCCCTGAACACCAAATTACAGATTGGCCAAGGAGCTATACCAAAGAATAAAACACTTCGTGGAAGACTCTTGCCACTTTGTCCACTGCACCCAAGAATTCCTGGAGACCATCAAAGACACCAAGGTAGAAGAGGATGAAATAATGGCCTCCTTTGGTATAACAACCCTGTTCACATCCAACAACATCAACCTGGCCAAGGAAACACTGACAACACGATTTGAACAACCAAAGACACACATACCAAACACCACCAACTTCATCAGCAAGGACAATATTGTCAAGCTAGTGAACCTATGCCTTACTACCCACTGCATTTTCAACTGCAAAACCTACAGACAAACCATGCGGTCTCCGATATCGGGGTTCTTAGCAGAGGCAGTAATGCAGAGACTTGAACAAACAACTGTGCCAAGCATCCAACCTGAACTTTGGGTCGGCTATGTGGATGACACCTTTGTCATCACTAAACGAAACAAATTAGACAAAACCTTCAAGACCATCAATAATACCCTTACTGGCATAAAAGTCACTAAAGAGGAGGAAAACAACAACAAACTGCCATTCCTAGATGTCGCAGTGAAGCGAACAGTCAATAGGGAGCTTCAAACCAGCGTCTACGGGAAAACAACACATACGGACCAAATATTGAATACAGAAGCAATCATCCCAACATCCACAAACGAAGCTGCATTAAAACATTATTTCAACGAGTCACCACGCATTGCAGCACAGACGAACTACGAAGAGCAGAGGAAAATCACCGATACAATGGATTGAAAAAGAACGGATACCCAATGAACACAGTCCACCGATTTCTCAACAACAAACCCAAACAAGCAGACAAAACGTGTCCAGAAACTCTAGCCACTCTCCCCTACATCAAAGACATGTCGAAAATGACTGCCAGACCCCTTGGCATCATGGTAGCCCACAAACCCACCAGCATGCTAAAACTGCAGCTCATGAACTTGAAAGACCCTATACAGACAACAAGCAAACTAATATCATTTACAAAATACCTTGTAAGAACTGTATCAAACACTACATTGGACAAACAGGCATAAAAGTAGCCACCAGGATACATGAGCATCAGCTACAAAAAGACATGACCCACTGTCACTGTTATCTTTACATAGAGATGAGGAAGGAAACCACTTTGACTGGGACAACACATCCATCCGAGGACAGACCACGCACGAGAATTCCTAGAAGCATGGCATTCCAAGCAGAACTCTATCAACAAACACATGACTTGGATCCCATTTACCACCCCCGAGAAAAGGAATGGGAAATGACATCACCACAAGAAATGACATCACCAACCTAAGGAAACCCAAACACACAAATAGAAAGCAGGTCAAACCACCTGCACTTCATCTGGAGGCTCACTGATGATGTTACCTAGTATGGTGACTCAACGTCTGAAAATGAACCTTCCAGCTCAGCGAACAAACCTACATCTATGTTCCAATATCACTTTAATTGTTGAGATATTTTATTAAGGCACCTGCTGTTAAATTAGTGTTTGCCTTCAGGTAAACAATGAGATGGTGCAGGTCTTCAGTCTCCAGCATTGTCTGCTGTTGAAGATACTGTCCCTCATCGGAAGATACAACTGTATTGAACCTAGATACTCGCTTTAGCACATATTTGTCTCTTTTTGTCCACTGCACAATACCTATTTTTAGTTACAACAGTTCATATTCTGCTGAGCCATCTTACTTAACTTTGAGAGTTCCTGGCCAGTCTGCCATCTTTTCTCATTTTGAGGAATCCTCAAATTATGCTGTTTAAATTCCTCACTTCTCAAAGTCCTGTACAAATGTTACAATAATGGCATTTTGTTTTGTCCATTATGACATCTGAGCCTTGAAAAACTCCAGTTTAAAACTTTCATCATAGTATCTATGTGTCTTTCATGGCCTTGATGCTGCCAATCTCTATGGCTTCCTCTAGCACAGCAACATTCCCATAGCTCTGAAATTCCATGTTGTACACTTCACCATTCACACCACCATTGTGGACAAGCAATCAGTTATTGCTTGCAGTCTGAAAATCAGTCCACATTTAACCCTTTCTTTGCTCCTCAGTATATCCAGTTTAGCACCAGTTGCATTGTCTGATTTCAGCTCTGAGAATAGCCATGCAAATTTTTACTGCAGCAAAAGTTGTAAGGGTAAGCAGCTCATAACAGGCTTACATTACAGTGTTCACTGCTGGACATTGCCAAGAGCAGATTTCCAAAACCAAAGTTGTCTTGCTGTTTCATAGTTTTCAGAGGAAATGTGGATTGAATTGGTTGAGTTTCCAATGCTGTTCTATCTGATAATAATTAGTGGGTGGCACAGTGGTTCGCACTGCTGCCTCACAGCGCCAGAGACCCGGGTTCAATTCCCATCTCAGGCGACTCTCTGTGTGGAGTTTGCACATTCTCCCTGTGTCTGCGTGGGTTTTCTCCGGGTGCTCCAGTTTCCTCCCACAATCCAGGTTAGGTGAATTGGTCATTCTAAATTGCCCGTGGTGTTAGGTGAAGGGGTAAATGTAGGGGAATGGGTCTGGATGGGTTGCACTTCGGCAGGTCGGTGTGGACTTGTTGGGCCGAAAGGCCTGTTTCCACACTGTAAGTAATCTAATCATAACATTGGTCATTACAGTTAGTTTCTGGGAATTTCTAAAACAGTTTATCTGCCTCATTTCAGAATCCTAGCTTTCCTCTTACCTGAGGCCATCCTTCGCAGCAGTTTTATTTCTACAGTGAAGTAGTGTCAATATCATTAGAATAGTTGGTCAGTCATCCAGGAAAACTGGAAGATCTCATTACTGAGCCAATGCTTTTCTGCTTATTTTCAGTGTTTGTCTTTTACTGACTCCTCAATGTTCTTCACAGAAAATCATTGAGCTTGTGGAGAAGCATATGTGTGCAGACAGTTCCAAACTGCTCCTAAATCTGGTGATGGAGAAAGGATCTCCTGCCCGAAGGGTGATGTGGAAGTCCTTCGTGAAAATGCGCCATGTGGTACCAAAGTTGGACAAAATACTGAAACAAATACAAGAGCTTGGTACAATATCACTTACTGAATTCAATTTCTGATTCAATATTGCCGCTTTCACCATTACACGGTTGAATTTCATAAAAGTCTTTTGATTTTTAAACAGGCTTGAATCCATTTGATACGGTGAAACTTACCCAAAGTTTGTCCAAAATACCCAATCACCTGAAAGGTAAGAAATGAAATGTTGCTCTTAAACTGCATCTTGACTTCTGAAAACCAGAATGTTTGCCAGAACTGGGAATAGGGGAATTAATCTTACCACAAATTCTCAGTGGCATTTTTATGAGATTCATGGGAGCTTTATTCCTGTGACCCCTCATGGGTTTTTTTGCATTCTTACCAAAATTAATTTATTAGCCATTTGCTTTGGTACCATCTGATGCTAGCCCAGTTCTCTCAATCACCATATATACCACTATCAAGATATCCTGGGATCCCTGGAACTGACCTTTGAACTGCAGCCATGCACCTTGTCATGCCATGGCAGTTTGGAGTTACTCTTTAATATGAACATCACAGGATTAATCGTAAATGAATGCTGCTCAGGCCACATGGCTGGCATAACAGAAACTTCCTTGAACATGGATCTGCACGTTTTTTTCATCCACAGGATGTGGGCATATTTGGCTCGGCTAGCATTTATCGACCGTCCCTAATTGCCCAGAGACAATTTAAGAATTAACCACGTTGCTGTGTTTCTGGTCACATGTCGGCCAGAGCAGTTAAAGTTGACAGACTTCCTTCTCTAATGGATATCAGTGAACAAGACAGGTTTTCCCGACAATTGGCAGTGGTCATCATGATACCCTTAATTCCAGATTCTTTATTGATTTCAAATTCTGCCATCTGCAATGGTGGGATTTGAGCTGAATTTCCCAGAACGTTAGTTAAGTTTCTCGATTAATTCTCCACTGGTAATACCACTAGGTTATTGTCTCTCCTCTTATATGTCGCAGTTTAAATACCAAGCCAAACAATTCCTAATCACATCTCACTTTACAATGTTTTTTAAGTCACTTCTACTCTTTCTTCATGTTCTCATTGCCTAGTATCTTCTCATTGCTTAACGTAGGACCAACACATAAGGAGAGCCTTCAGTCGCTTCAGCAATCATTTTTATTCACCAGCAGGAAAAGTGAGTTATAAAAAAACCAAGCTATATTTGTGTCTCTGTGCAGAACTGCAGTGCTTGCCTTTTGAGCGCAAAAGTTTAGCAGTAAACGAAGATCATTTTCCCAGTTCTTGTCTACTGAAACTGAGTGACAACTGAGACCTGTCTGTCTTTTTGTGCCTAACACTGCCGCAGTCTTCCATTAGTACAATAAAAGAAGGTGATGTTCCTCCTACTCCATATCCTCATCTTCCTGCTTGGAAGACTGCTCCCACTCTCCTCGCTCAACAGACTCAGTCACATACCCTCCTATTCTGCCTCATTTGAGCAGACCATAGCATGCTAAGATTATGTGGCATAATGTGTACTGTACATGCTGTAAAGAACCCACAGACCAATCAAACAGCAAAACCTCACCTTCAGGCCTATTATCTGCTTTCATAAAGACCCTGGTAGGAGAGTGGGATGCTTTGTATCTATGCTATACCTTAGTGGATCAGGGGATTTCCCTAACTATATTATTAGCCATTGTTAGAGTGGGTGCCTTAGTCTCCCATAACCATTCTTGTAAGGTCCCTCAAACATAAGAGAAACATGAGTTTCCAAGGATATATGCAGCAAATCAGTTCCAAGGATACCTAGCACAGGCTTGTAAGAAGATATACTAATGATCACGGGTAACCTTTTTGACTGCATTCTGATATGGCGCCCTCGAATCAACATGTGTCAGTATATCACACCTGCCACCAGGGGAAAGGCAGCTATATTGCCAAAGCATACAGTGCAGGCTGCAGCACAGACCTCATCACAGGGAAAGGATATTATGCACTGTATGCTGGCACAAATGGTATTGCTGGAGGCCTTAATACATTTACTGGTACACGGCTGAGAGATTTCTCACTGGTCCCCTTGGCTCTTTGGGATCCTCCTTGGTTAGAATAAACAAACTTGTTGAGTCAGAGTCAGAGATGTACAGCATGGAAACAGACCCTTCAGTCCAACCCGTCCATGCCGATCAGATTTCCCAACCCAATCTAGTTCCACCTACCAGCACCCGGTCCATATCCCTCCAAACCCTTCCTATTCATATACCCATCCAAATGCCTCTTAAATGTTGCAGTTGTACCAGCCTCCACCACATCCTCTGGCAGCTCATTTCATAGGAGAAAGTGAGGACTGCAGATGCTGGAGATCAGAGCTGAAAATGTGTTGCTGGAAAAGCGCAGCAGGTCAGG
>NC_057758.1:9699305-9716981 GCF_004010195.1 Chiloscyllium plagiosum
GAACCTGCACTCCAAGGTCTCTTTGTTCAGCAACACTCCCTAGGACCTTACCATTAAGTGTATTAGTCCAGCTAAGATTTGCTTTCCCAAAATGCAGCACCTCGCATTTATCTAAATTAAACTCCATCTGCCACTTCTCAGCTCATTGGCCCATCTGGTCCAGATCCTGTTGTAATCTAAGTTAACCCTCTTCGCTGTCCACTACCCCTCCAATTTTGCTGTCATCTGCAAACTTACTAACTGTACCTCTTATGCTTGCATCCAAATCATTTATGTAAATGACAAAAAGCAGAGGACCCAGCACCGATCCTTGTGGCACTCCATTGGTAAATAACCAGAATTGTACATAGATTACACAAAGTGCACAACCTTGCTGCAAATAAGAAAATCAACAGGGTTTAAACCCTGCCTCCAAAATCTGAATTCAAGACCCCAGTATCAAAAAGTTTTTCAATGACCTTAGATTTTCTCAACTTTTATTGGCATGACCCATGTTGCTCAGGGGCTACAGCAATTCCACCCCAGAAGTTAAAAGGCCCTTCAAAAATGTGTTGAATATTTCTTGGATTTATCATTAATCCTAAATGCTGCTTCATAGAATTAAACTGCAAATCACACATATCCTTCAACAAAGAAAGTCTGCCATCCTCACCTGGTCTGGCCTACATCTAACTCCAGAGCCACAGCAATGGTTGACTCTCAACTGCCCTCTGAAATGGCCAAGCAAGCCTCTCAGTTGTGTCAATTGCTACAAAGTCTCAAAAAATAAGTAAATCTGATGGACCACTTGACATTGACGAAGGCTCTGGAAAAGACAGTGGCTGAAACAGCCTTATTGATGCTGCAAAGTCCTCCTTACCAACATCAAGGAGCTTGTGCCAAAATTGGGAGAGCTGTCTCACATACTAATCAAAACAGCAGCCTGATGTAGTCTTCCTTCTGAAATCATACCTTCAAGACAATGTCCCAGGCACCACCATCCCTACCCCTAGATATGTCCTGTCCTTCCAGCAGGGCAGACTCAGCAGCGGTGGTAGCAAATTGATCTACAATCAGGAGGGAGTCTTCAACATTTAATCAGGACCCTATGAGGTCTCGTGGTTTCAGGTTTACATAGACAAGGGAACCTCCTGCAGATTACCACAAACCAACCTCCCTCAGCTAATGAGTAGATACTCCTCCATGTTGAACCCCTCTTGGAGGAAGTACTGAGGATAGCAAGGGAGCAAAACTGTATTCTGGGTGGTGGATTTCAGTGTCCACCACCAATAGTAGCTCGGCTGATGGAGCTCATTAGATCCTACAATATCCACTGGAGTAGGTCTGGGTGGGTGCAGAGGGAACCAACAAGAGAGAAAAAAATGTACTTGAATGAATGAATTAAGGAATAAATGAATTTGCTTTATTGTTACATGTACTTGATTGAGTACAGTGAAATGTTTACAAGTCACTACATACACTGCCATTTTAGCGACAAAGGTACCTAGGTGCAGATTCTTCAGTACAAATTCTGAAAAGGTAAACAAAGAAATATAAAAAAAAGTCCAGCATTACATTGTAAAATCACGGTGAAATTAGAATAAAGAAAGCTGCTATTAAAATTTCAGTGAAATGAATAAATTTTGAATATAAGGCTATTCTTGGTGGTGGTGACCAAGGAATTGTCATTGATTTGTTGGAGGAAGCCATTCAGTTCATTAATCTCAATGATGGAAGAATATTTGCCATCTTTACCTGTTCTCAGCCTACATGTGACTCCACACCCACAGCAATGCAGCTGACTTGGAACTGTCCTGATTTGACCCAAAACCAACTATTCAGTTCAAAGACAATGAGGGACTGAAAACAAATGCTGGCCTTCCGAGTGACTGGGGATGTAGGGATGTGCTGCCAGAGGAAGTGATGGAGCCTGGTACAGTTACACCATTTAAAAGGGATCTGGTTGGATACATCAATAGGAAGAGCTGAGAGGGATTTGGACAAAATGCTGGCACATGGGATTAGAATAATTTAGGATATCTGGTCATCTTGCACGAGTTGGATTGAAGGCTCTGTTTCTGTGCTGTACATCTCTGACTATAAATAAACAAAATTTAGAAATACAGAATTTTAGAGTTTCATGGCTCTGGAATCTAATGTGATCCCCCTCCACCCCCAACTTTTGGGACCCTGGACTAGCATGATACTGAAGAAAGTCTGCATGGATCACAGACCAATGCCAAAGCTGCCATAAGGAGACCCAGACCAATGCTGACAAAAGCCACTGCCAAAAAGAAGTCCCAGGCCAGTCTTTGGAATAGAGGGCCAGGACCCACTCATCTTCAAAGCAGCTGCTGAAGTAGCCTCGTTGAAGAACCCACCAGGACATTGCCTGAGGAATGACCAGATCCACATGACATTCTCTACTGCGGCAGCCTCACAAAGCTTCCTTCTTTTAGTGCACTTAATCTGACGTTGCTGCTCAGGATGTTGCTCTCATAAGACCCGAGTTAATGTTCACCATATTCACAGGAGTCCACAGCATGTACTTGATCTCGTCCTTATCAAACTGCCGGCTGCAGATACATCTGTCTGTGACAGTATTGGTAAGAGTGATTACCACAGAGTCCTATGGAGACGAAATCCGGTTTTCACATTGTGAATAATCTCCATAGTGTTGTGGGACACAAGTACCGTGCTAATTGGAACAGACTTTAAAAGATCTAGCAATTCTAGACTGGGCATCCATGAGGCACTGTGACATATCAACGGCAGCAGAATTGTACTCTAGCATATTTTGCAACCCTCACTGCCCAGTATATCCCCCACTTGACCATTACTATCAAGCCAGAGATTAACCCTGATTCAATGGAGACAGTAGGAGGGTATGCCAGGAGCAGCATTAGGCATACCTGAAAATGAGATGTCTACCTGAAATGGGCTACCAAACAAGATTACTTGCATGTCAAACAGCATAAGCAGCAAGTGATAAACTGAGATAAGTGATCCCATAACCAACAGATCAGATCGAAGCTTTGCACTGTTGCCACATCCAGTTGAAAGTAGTGGTGGACAATTAAATCGCTCACTGGAAGAGCATGATAAAAGAGCCCAGCACATTAGTACTAAAGGCAAGGCTGAAGCATTCACAACAATCTTCAGCCAGAAGTGACAAGTGGATGGTCCAACTCAGCTGCCTCTGGTGGGCCCGAACATCAGAAATGTCCGTTTTCAGCCACTAAAGAAACGATTGCAGGGACTGGATACTGCAGAAGCTATGGTCTGGCAATTGTACAGCAGACTTGTGCTATAGAACTTGTTGCATCCCTAGACTTGTTTACAAGGACAGTTACAATATTGGCACCTACTCAACAATGTGACCTAGGACCATTTGTCTTCAAGCGCTTCATCAATGATCTTCCCTCCATCAGAAGGTCAGAATTGAGGTTGTTCACCAATGATTGTGGAATGTTCAGCACCATTTGCATTTCACGTGCTGAAGCAGTCAATTTCCAAATGCGACAAGACCTAGACAATATCCAAGGTTGGTCTGAAAAATGGCATGTAGCAGTCACACCACACAAATGTCAGACAATTATCATCTCCCATAAAGGACAATCTACCTACCTTCTCCTGATTTTCAATAGCATTGCCATCAATAAATCCACTATTACCAGCATCCTCGGATTTACCATTGACCAGGAATTCAACTCAATGGCCCATGTAAACACTGGTTACAAGAGTCGGTCAAAGGCTACTGTGTTGTGGACCAGGTCAGACCCATTAAAATATTTTAAGAAGGTAACCTAGACCCTAACTTTGCTTATTTTAAAGACCAGTGTGAAGTGGATATTCCAGGTGTGATGCAGCTGGTCAAACCACTCGGCTTTAAGCAAAACAGAATTAGTTTAAACAATACATTGATTAGGGATAGTCACCATGGCTTTGTGAGTGCGAAATCATTTCTCACTAACTTGAATGAGTTTTTTGAAGAAGTAACAAAGAAGATTGATGAGGGCAGAATGGTGGACGTGTTCTATATGGGCTTCAGTAAGGTGTTTGATAAGGCTCCTCATGATAGATGAGCTAGCAAGGATAGATCGCATGGAATACAGGGAGAACTAGGCATCTGGATACAGAACTGGCTCGAAGGTAGAAGAGAGAATGTGGAGGTCTGTGACCAGTGGTGTGCCACAAGAATCAGCGCTGGGACCATTGCTTTTTGTCATTTATATACAGTGTAAGTGATTGGTTGGTTGTGGACAAGAAGGTATAGTTAGTAAGTTTGCAGAAGACACCAAAATTGTAGGTGTAGTAGACAGCAAAGAAGGTTACCTCAGAGTACAATGGGATCATGATCAGATAGGTCAATGGACCGAGGAGTGGCAGATAGAGTTTAATAGAGATAAATGTGAGGTGCTGCATTTTGGAAAGGCAAATCAGGGCAGGACTTAATGATGAGGTCATGGGGAGTGTTGCAGAACAAAGAAACCGTTTGAGTGCAGGTTCATAGTTCTTTGAAAATGGAGTCGCAGGTAGATAGGATAGTGAAGAAGGCGTTTGGTATGCTTTCCTTTATTGGATAGAGCATTGTGTATAAGGGTTGGGAGGTCATGTTCAAGGGCATTGGTTAGGCCACTTTTTAAATACTGTGTGCAATTCTGGTCTCCATCCTATCTGAAGGATATTGTGAAACTTGAAAGGGTTCAGAAAAGATTTACAAGAATGTTGCCAGAGTTGGAGGGTTTGAGTTATAGGGAGAGGCTGAACAGGCTGGGGCTGTTTTCCCTGCAGTGTTGGAGCCTGAGGGGTGATCTTATAGAGATATGTAAAATCATAAGGGGAATCCATAGGATAAAGAGACAAGGTTCTGGGGTGGGGAAGTCCAGAAGTAGAGAGCTTAGGTTTTGGTTGCGAGGGTAAAAACGTACAAGCGACATAAGAAGCAATTTTTTCACATACAGGGTGGTGCGTGTATGTAATGAGCTGCCAGAAGAAATGGTTGAGGCTGGTACAATTACAACATTTAATTGGCATCTGGATGGGTGTATGAATAGGAAGTTTTCTATGGAGATGGGTCAAATACTGACAAATAGGACTAGATTAGTTTAGGATATCAGGTCGGCATAGATGAGTTGGATCGAAGGGTATGGCTACAGTTGAAACAGGAACAAAAGAAAACAGAATTTAGAATAAATTAACTATTTGAAAACTCAACCAACTCAATACTGCATCTTAACTAAGGAGCTGTTCCAACTCCCACAACATCCCATAAACACACCCCTTGGCAAAAGGTAAATTCAAACACAGGTTCTTACAGGCAGGAGAGATTTCAGACCTTGTTCACCCTAATCCAACACTGGCACCTCCACGTCAACACTTTAAAAATTTACAAGAATTTGATTCCTTCGCCTTTTGAAGAATTGAGATTCAATGACAAGTGCCTTTGCGAGAAAATAGAAATTCTCCTTATCTATGTCTTAAATGGGCAATCATTCATCTTTAAAAGTGCCCAGATTCCAAGTTTGCCTACAATAGGAACCAAGCTTCCTGAAGGCAAACTGACAAGATACCTTAACACCTTTCTAGGTTTCAATTCTGTCACTTTATTCTCCATCCTGATAAAAGGGGAGCCAAAATACCTGCCCAGTCCAAATATTAGATGAGTGAAACAGCTGTAAACAGCCTCCAATGTATTTACATTCTTCATTCCATAAGTAGACCACTACTGTACAAAGTACACAAGTTCCCTGTATAACTGAAAAATAGGTTTCCGGCATGTACGCTCCATTTCTGATTTATTGCAAGGGGAATGCATTTATTTATTCTGATTTCCCTCTCACCTCAGAGCTCAGCAAACTGCTACCATTTAGATGCTTGGTTTTCTTATCTGCTAAAATTTCATACATTCTCACGTCATGCTGTGTTTGCCAGAACATAGGCTAAGCGAGTGGGAAATCAGTATCTGCTTGTAACGTCCCTTTATCATCAGCAAATTCAGCAATCATATGTTCAGTTCCTTCATCCTAGTGATTTATACAATTTGCAAAGCACTAATCCCAATGGCAGAGCATGTGTTACATATTGCAACAGAGCATGTGCACCATTTGTATTGACTCTGTTACCTGTTCGTTTGCCAATTTTCTATCTGTCCCAATGTACTGTCCACAGACCATATCATGTAACATTGAATGTTTGATTTAAGTATTGTAATGCTGCAGTCAGGTCTTTATAATAGTGTTCAGATTCTGCATATTTAATATATTTATGCTGTCAATTCAGATACATTATGAAAACCGCATGCATTCACAAACTGCCTTGTTGGTTGTTTTTGTCACCTCTGGCCTGAATTGCCTGTCACCTAACAAACTCTTTACCTTGCTGCAATGTTGATATCGATTCCCATTATTGCTATCTTCCATTCTTGCTTCATTCTATGTGATTTATCAGCTCTTTAAAAGCTGATTCTTGGACGGTGCAGCTTTGTTTGAAGTTGTGCAAACCTGTACATACCTGGCAGGATCCTGATACAGTATGAAACCCTGTAGACACCTGGCAGGAGTCTGACACTGAAATTCTCTTCGCACACGACAGGATTGAGAGGCACTGTCAAACAGTGTGCAAAGCCAGCAAGATCCTGATACCCTGGGAAACCCTGTACACACTTGGCTGAATCTTAACCCACTGTGAACCACTATCTGCACCCAGCAGGACCCTGACCACTGTGAAACCCGGCAAATGAAGTTTAATATAGTTAAGTGTGAAGTCTTGCATTTTGGAAAGTCAAATCAAAGCAGGAGTTTTATGGTGAATGGTAGGGCTTTAAGGAGTGTCATGGAACAGAGGGACCTTGGAGTTCAGATGCACTGGGTCTCTGAAAGAGGAGTCACAGGTAGAGAGCTGTGAAGGAGGTCTTTAGCACACTGGCCTTCATCAATCAAGACATTGAGTTTAAAAGTTGGGAAGTTATGTTGCAGTTGTACAGGATGTTGGTGAGGCCGCACTTGGAATATTGTGTTCAGCTTTGGTCACCTTGCCATAGGAAGGATGTTATTAAACTGGAATGAGTGCAGAAGACATTTACAAGGATGTTGCCAGGACTCAAGGGTTTGAATTGTCGGGAGAGGTTGGATAAGCTAGAACGTTTTTCTTTCGAGTATAGGAGCATGAGGGGAGATCTTACAGAAGTGCATAAGATCATGAGAGGCATGAATAGGGTGAATGCACTCTGTCTTTTTCCCAAGAACGAGAACGAGAGTACATCAATTTAAGGTTAGCGAGGAAAGAATAAAAGGGAACCTTAGGGGCAATGTTTTTACAGAGTGGTACGCACTTAAAATGAGCTGCCGGCAGATGTAGTTGAGGCGTGTGCATTAACAGCATTTAAAAAGTATTTGGAGAAGTACATGGATAGGAAAGGATTATAAGGGTATGGGTCAAGTACAGGGAAATGGGGTTAGTGTGGATGGACATTTTAGTCAGCATGGACCAGTTTGGGCCAAAGGGCCTTCTCCGTGCGGTAGGACTATGACTTTGTGACCCGTTGTGGACACCTGGCAAGATAATTTTGTTCATTTTGAGTCCATTTACTGAATATTATTATTAATGCTTTGCTATCTGTCAATATGAATACACATAGAGTACCTCAAACTCCCTCATTCTTCCCTTTTCTTCTCTTATCCTTTTTATTTCCTTTTGACAACTGATTGAGATTCGGGTAATAGCCCTGATAATAGTCCAGTAACTTGAAACAGCAGCAATTTAACAATTCTTTCTACACTGTTCTCAAACCTACAGTGTGTTCTGTGTTACAGATGAATTGGCCTCGTTCTGAATCAGCATTAATTTAACGTTTGACTGTTTGTAGTCTGTTCAATCCAAGTATAAACTATCCCCCAGATGAACCATCTTGCACCACCATGTATAGACCAAGGTGTGGGCATGCTTTTCATTACTTACTTACCAGGAAGATGACTATATTACAATTGCTGGCAGTGGAAATGTGGGTTCTGTAATTATTCTGGAACTGAAGGACTATGGAGATCTTTTCAGACTGCAGGACTGGAGTAAGTTACAGAGATAGGGAGCTTAGATTATTTACAGTGTGGAAACAGGCCCTTCGGGCCAACAAGTCCATACCGACCCTCCGAAGCGCAACCCACCCAGACCCATTCCCCTACATTAACCCCTTCTCCTAGCACTGCGGGCAATTTAGCATGGCCAATTCACCTAACCTGCACGTTTTTTGGACTGTGGGAGGAAACCGGAGCACCCGGAGGAAACCCACGCAGACACGGGGAGAATGTGCAAACTCCACACAGTCAGTCGCCTGAGGCGGGAATTGAACCCAGGTCTCTGGCGCTGTGAGGCAGCAGTGCTAACCACTGTGCCACCGTGCCGCCCACGGCTGTCCCCTGGCTAGAGGTTATTTTTGAAAAATATGTACAATTTTTGAACTGAGATGTTGTCAAATCAAGAGGTAGCATTGAACAGTAAGTGCAAGTGAAATGAGTGAACATGTGAATTAAGATGTGTGGTTACTGATTGCCGTTTCCTACACATTTAAAGAAGGTGCATGTTGAGATGTGGACCAGGAGAGGATTCAAGGCTCAAGATAACAAAAAGACTCTGATGGATTCATCAGCAGATAGCAGCAGTTCATCCCTGTAATACAAACATGAAGGTTAACAGCGAAGGAAATTACGTGGGTCTGAAATTTCCGGGAATAGTGGAAATGGTACTTGGAATGCAACCTACACATGCTGTCATTTTATTACTTTTCTATGACACAGATATCTGTGTGAGCTTCCAAAGTCTCATTGAACTAGCAGTGGAAATTCTATCCACCCACAGGCTGTTTCTCTTCCAAACATATTATCGTATAGCCTACCCAAAGTCTGTCTCAATTATATGTGTAAGGAGACACTCAAATGCTCCAAACTAAAATATTATTCCAGAAAGGAAAAAAAGATTGAGAGAGAGAAGTAAAAACACCCATGTATAAGCATAGAATTTAAGGCTATATAAGGAGAAAAACTAAGACATACGACATTGCAAAGGGGAGTGGCACATTAGAAATTTGGGAACTTCCCAAAAACAAATAAAAAAGAGCAAAGGTAAATTATGGAAGAAAACTAAGTGCAAAATGTAAAACTGAATAGCAAAAGCTTCTTTAAGTATTTAAACAGAAGACAATAGCTTAAATGAGGAGGAAAAGTGAAGTCTGCAGAAAGTAGGAAATCGTGGACCAGTTAGTTCAATATGTGTCCATCAGAATCAACAGGCTTTCTAAAGGGTAAATCATAATTGACTGATTTTGCGAGAGTTCCTCTAATAAGTTTGCGTCACAGCTGGTTAGGTTGTTTAAAAAGGTGTTCAGCACGCATGCCTTTATTGCTTAGTCTTTTGAGTAAAGGAGTTGGGAAAAAGTGAGGACTGCAGATGCTGGAGATTAGAGTTGAAAAGTATGGCACTGGAAAAGCACAGCAGGTCAGACAGCATCCTTGGAGCAGGAGAATTGACATTTCAGGCATCAGCCCTTCTTCAGGAATGTGGGTGTTTTGGGAGGTGGAAGGGAGGTGCGAGATAAATAGAAGGGTGAGTAGGGGTGAGGTAGCTGGGAAGGTGATAGGTACATGCAGGTTGGGAGGGATGAAGGTGATAGGCCAGAGGGGAGGGAGGAGCAGATAGATGGGAAGGAAGATGGACAGGTAGGACAGTTCAAGAGGGCAGTGTGGAGTTGGAAATATTATTAAGCTCGAGAGAATTCCGAAGGGATGAACCAGGATGTTGCCAGGTATGGTAGGTTTGACTTATAAAGAGAGGCTGAATGGCCTCGGACTTTTTTCACTGGAGTGTAAGAGGTTGAGAAGTGACCTTATGGAAGTGTATGAAATCATGAAAGGTGTATATAGGCTTTTACCTAGATAGGGACTGGAAGATGAAGGGGCATGTTTTTAAGATTAGAGGAGGGAATTTTTTTTACAGAGGGTGGTTTGAGTGTGGAATGTACTTCCATCAGAAGTGGTGGATGTGAACACAGTTGCAATGTTTCATAGACACTTAGCAAAGCACATGAATCCAAAACGTTTGGAAGGATATGGACCAGGAGCAGGCGGGTGGGACTAGTTTAGTTTGGCAGTGACTGGTTGGACCGAAGGGTCTGTTTCCATTCTGTATGACTCTAATAACAAGCAAAGTGAATAATTGAGATTCTGTAGATCTAGTATTTGGACTTCAAGAAGGCATTTGATAAGGTGCCCCACAAAAGGTTTAAACACAAGGTGAAATCACATGGGGTTTGAGCTAATTTATTAGCTTGGAAACAAGATTGGCTAATCAACAGCAAGCAGAAAGTCTAGATAAATGGGGCTTTTTTCTGGTTAGCAAGACTTAACTCGTGGTGTACCACAAGATTTGGTCAACGGGCCCTAACTATTTACAAACTATCTTGACAACTTAGATGCAGGGATAAAAAGTAAGAAGGCTATATTTGTAGGCCACACTAAAATAGATGGGAAACTTAGAATGAAGAAAGAAGATTTTTATGAATGGATATGGATAAATTAAGTGAATGGACCAAACTTTGGCAGGTGAAGCTGAACATGGATAAGTGTGAGGTTATCCATTTTGATCAGGAGAATAGAAAGACAGATTATTATCTAAATTGAGAGAAACTTAAGGAAAACTCAGTTTTTTTTCTCTGTGGAGAAGCGAAGGTTGAAGGGAGACTTGATGGAAATATATTAAACCATGTGAGACATAGATAGTCTTGACGGTCAGAATCTTTTTCCCAGAGTTGAAATGACTATAAGTAGGGGTATGCATTTAACGTGAGGGGGGAAAGTTCAAAGGAGATGAGCGGGGCAAGATTCTTACACAGATATGTAGGTGTATGGAATGCACTGCCCGGGGTGGGGGTGGAGGCAGATACAATAGGGGCCTTTAAGAGACTTTTAGTTAAGCATATGAATCTTGAAGGGAATGGAGGGATGTGGACCAAGGACAGGCAGATGGGATTATGTATCATTTTCAGCACAACATTGTGCACTGAAAGGCCCATTCCTGTGCTGTAATGTTCTATGTTCTAGTGCTTATGTAGCCCCATTCCAAGTTACTGAGGGAAGTGACAGAGGAAATAGCTAGGGCGTTAACAAATACCTTTGCAGCACGGGTGAGGTACTGGAGGACTGGAGAATTATTAATGTCCCCTTGTTTAAGAAGAGGAGCAGGGATAATCTAGGTATTTATAGACTGGTGAGCATGATATCAGTGGTAGGGAAGTTGCTGGAGAAGATACTAAAGGATAGCATCTATTCCCATTTGGAAGAAAATGAACTTATCAGTGATAGGCAACATGGTTTTCTGCAGGGAAGGTCATGTCTTAACCACATAATAGAATTCTTTGAGGAAGTGACAACGTTGATTGATGAGGGAAGGGTTGTAGATGTCATGTACATGGACTTCAGAATGCATTTGATAAGGTTCCCCATGGTAGGCTGATGCAGAAAGCAAAGTCGCATGGGGTCCAGGGTGTACTAGCTAGAGTGATAAAGAATTTGCTGGGCAACAGGAGAAAAAGAGCAGTAGTGGAAGGGTGTTTCTCAAAATGGAGAACTGTGACCAGTGTTGTTCCACAGGGATCCATGTTGGGAACATTGTTAAAAATCACACAACACCAGGTGATAGTCCAACAGGTTTAATTGGAAGGACACTAGCTTTCGGAGCGACGCTCCTTCATCAGGTGGTTGTGGGGGACACAATTGTAAGACACAGAATTTACAGCAAAATTTCTTTAAATTCTGTCTTACAATTGTGTCCTCCACAACCACCTGATGAAGGAGCGGCGCTCCGAAAGCTAGTGTCCTTCCAATTAAACCTGTTGGACTTTCACCTGGTGTTGTGTGATTTTTAACTTTGCACACCCCAGTCCAACACCAGCATCTCCAAATCATGGGAACATTGTTGTTTGTGATATACATAAATGATCTAGAGGAAGGTATAGGTGGTCTGATGACACCTAAGATTTGCAGATGACACCTAAGATTGATGGAGAAGCAGATATTGAAGGAGACTGTCGAAGAATATGGATAGATTGGAGATTTGAACGAAGAAATGGCAGATGAAGTTCAGTCCAAGCAAATGCGAAGTGATGCGTTTTGGAAGATTCAATTCAAGAGCAAATTATACAGTAAATGGAAAAGTCTTGGGGAAAATTCATGTACAGAGCGATCTGGGTGTTCAGGTCCATTATTCCCTGAAGGTGGCAACACAGGTCAATAGAGTGGTCAAGAAGGCATATGGCATGCTTTCCTTCATTGGACAGGGTATTGAGTGAAAGATATGGCAGGTTACGTGACAGTTGTATAAGACTTTGGTTCATCCACATTTGGAATACTGCGTACAGTTCTGGTCGGTACATTACCAAAAGGATGTGGATGCTTTGGAGTGGGTGCAAAAGAGGTTCACCAGGATGTTGCCTAGTACGGAGGGTGCTAGCTCTAAAGAAAGGTTTATTTTCATTAGGATTAGGATTATTTTCATTAGAAAGGTGGAGGTTGAGGGGGAACCTGATTAAGGTCTACAAAATCATAAGAGGTATACACAGGGTGGATAGCCAGAAGCTTTTTCTCGGAGTGTCGGACTCGATTACTAGGGTCACGGGTTCAAGGTGAGAGTGGGAAATGTTCGAGAGATATGCATGGCAAGTTCTTTACACAGAGGCTGGTGGGTGCCTCGAACACGTTGCCAGTGGAGGTGGTAGAGGCAGAGGCAGGCACAATAGAGTCATTTAAGATGCATGAATTGGCAGGAAGCAGAGGGATACAGATCCTTAGAAATAGGTGACAGGTTTAGAAAGAGGTTCTGAATCGGCGCAGGCTTGGAGCGCTGAAGGGCCTGTTGCTGTGCTGTAATTTTTCTTTGTTCTTCTGGGTGTCATCATGCATGAATCATAAGAAACTTGTATGTGGATACAGCAGATAATGAGAGGCGCAAATGGAATAGACAGGATAGATAGATATAAGCTTTTTCCTTAGGTGAGGGATTCAATAATAAGAGGTGAGAGGTGAAAAGTTTAAGGGGGATATACGTGGCAAGTACTTTATACAGAGGGCGGTAGGTGCCTGGAATGCATTGCCAGCAGAGGTAGTATTCATTTAAGGTGCGTCTGGACAGATGCATGAGTAGGTGGGGATACAGATGCTTAGGAATTGGGCAATATGTTTAGACAGTGGATTTAGGTCAGCTCAGGCTTGGAGGGATGAAGCACCTGCTCCTGGGCTGTAAATTTTCTTTGTTCTCTTTGTTCTTTGGAATTTTGGCATGTATTGCTAAAGGAATAAAATGTAAAAGTAAGAAAGCATTGCTGCAACTGTTTGAGGCATTAGTGAGACCTCATCTGGAGTAGTGCATACAACTTTGGTCACCTTACTTTATGGATTTATTTTACTTGGAGCACTCCAGAGAAGGTTCACGAGATGGATTTCAGATAGGTGAGGTTTGTCTTATGAAGGCAGATTGAGCAGTACAAGTATATTATCCGGAATTAGAAAAATGAGAGGAGATCTAATTGACGTGATACTGAAGGGGATTGTCAAAATACATCGAGAGGATGCTTCCTTGTGGGGCAATCTAATGAGAGGTCATAGTTTTAGGATACATATAGCGCAATTAAAATCACGATGAGCAGTCAACATAATCGAAGACCCTTCCAACCCAGTATTGCTCTTCCATCCTCTTCCATCAGGCAGGAGATACAAAAATTTGAAAACACATACCAATAGATTCAAGCACAGCTTCTTCCCTGCTGTTTTCAAACTTATGAACAGACCTCACAATATTCAAGTTAATCTTTCCCTGCACATTCTGTGCAGCTGTGACATTGTATTCTACAATGTTTCTCTGATGTATTTCTGTAAACTATTTGTCTGGTTAGCATGCAACACAATACTTTTCTCCGTATCTTAGTACATATGACGATAGTGAATCAAATCATCAAATCAATTACTTCTCTCGAATGATTGAAAATCAACGGAATTCACAATCCTAGAGTGAGGTGGATGCAGGGACAGTGAATAAATTAGGAGATTAAGAAAGAAAATCATATTTGTTCAAATTTCCATGATCAATAGAAATTTGAATCAAAACTTTTTTGCCATCACTGACTTTCAATTGAGATTTCAAAAACATTTACATTCCTAGACCCACTTGGGTTAAATCTGTGACTTAAATTTTGTAACATTTTATCATGTCATGAAATAGCATTGAGAACTACTTTTAATAACATTGCAACTAACATTGAGAATCACTTCCTCCCTGTTCGAATTACAGTTCTTCAACAGAAACACAAGGAGACGCTACAGATCCAAACAGAAACGCTGAGAGTGAACACGATCCAAATAAAAGAGAAAGTGAAGACTTTCCAGCTGGTTGATCGGTATGCTGAGCTAACGATCATTTCTACTGTTCGGGATCGAACCCTTGTAGAACATGAACTGCTGGCAAGAGGCCGAGACCATGAAGAGTGGAGAGAGAAACACCTCTGGAGAGAACTGGAAAAAATCCAAACTGATCAGTTGTTCCAGAGCAACTTTTCCCAGAAAAAGTTCACTTCTGGGAGAACAGTGGCAGTGAGTGGGGTCCCAGGGATTGGAAAAACAACAATGCTCCAAAAGATAGTTTATGACTGGGCCACCGGGAAAATCTACCAACACTTTCAATTTGTTTTCTATTTCAAGTTCCGAGATTTGAACACTATTAACTGTAGTATAAACCTGAAGAATCTGATACTGGAACAGTATCCTTATTTTCAGAATGTTCTGGGAAATCTTTGGAAGAACCCAGAGAATTTACTGTTTATATTTGATAGTTTGGATGAATTCAGGGAGAGGATAGATTTTTCTGACAACCTGAGGCCTCAGTCTGTATGCACAGATCCCGAATATTGGTGTGAAGTGTCTGACATTGTGTACAGTTTAATCCAACACAAGCTGCTTCCAGGGTGCTCAGTGTTGGTGACCACTCGTCCGACTGACTTAGTTTTATTGGAAAAGGCTGAAATCAGTATGTGGGCTGAAATCCTGGGATTTGCTGATGATGATCGGAAGGAATATTTCAACAAGTTTTTTGAAGATCAGACAGTGGCAGCAGCTATTTATAACCACCTGAAGGAGAACGAAATCTTGTACACCATGAGCTATAACCCTTCGTACTGCTGGATCCTCTGTCTATCACTGGGTCCCTTCCTTGCACAATGTGACAGGAAAGAACAAAAAGTTCCCAAAACCATCACCCAACTGTATTCCTACTATATTTACAACATTCTGAAACACCATGGCCGAGAGATTGAAAACCCCCGTGGTGTGTTACTGAAGCTCGGTGAGATGGCCTTCAAAGGAATCTCTGAGAAAAAGATTGTCTTTAGAAATGGAGAGTTGATCCAATACGATCTACAACCTTCTCAGTTCCTGTCTGGGTTCCTGATGGAACTTTTGGAGAGAGATGATTCAGTCCAGAGTGTGATTTACACATTCCCACACCTCACCATCCAAGAGTTTGTAGCTGCACTTGCACAATTCCTGACTCCAGATCCCACGGACATTCAGAAACTCCTCAGCATTGCTTACAGTGAGGCAGATGGCCGTTATCAGATATTTCTCCGTTTTGTTATTGGTCTGACCTCCCCACAGTCAGCTTGCCCCCTGGAGGAATTTCTGGGTCCATTTCTTCATCAGACAACCTGCCGAGTGATTGACTGGGTGAAGGAGATGGCTGAAGGACAGGTTCGAAATACAAGGAGCAACACTGGTAAAAGGGACTTTCTGAACATATTGCAGTACCTCTTTGAATCTCAGAATAAAGCATTAGTTTGGACCACAGTGAGATCCATGGAAACACTCGCATTTAGTAGATTGCAACTGACACCAGTTGACTGCTTTGTTCTGTCACATGTCATTGGACTATGTGAAACAATAAAACTTCTTGATCTCGAGAACTGTTATATTCAGCATGAAGGACTGCAGCGACTGGCCTCAGTACTGTACAAATGCAGGGAGCTGAGGTAAGTTTTTTTTTACTCTTTCGGATAAGTTGTAGAGCAATCATGTGATGTTCATTTTCCTTCTCCATGGATACATTTTACTGAAAGCAGAGGGAAACAGATTGAGCACAAATATAACCCATGTAAAACAATCAGTTTGTAACTCGGTTCATAACTGAACATGTGAAGCTGATTTTTCAGAACAATTAGAAAGTTTGCCCGAAAGGCAATGAACCATTTAAATTAAATTGTATTAAGTACAGTTGAAAAATGGACAGGAAATAGGAATATTACATGGCTGAATAACAATTAATTTAAAATATATTCCACATCTCCGATTTTAAGTAGAAACAATGGGAACATAACATTATAAAATGGTTTGATATTTATTGCAGTGTTTTTAATTGTCTTGTTGGAAGAGTGAGGGGGGTGAGGGCTAAAAAGAGAAAGCGATGGCCTAGTGATATTATTATTTGACTGTTAACCCAAAGATGCAGATAATATATGGGAGACCCAGCTTCAAATCACACCATGGCAGATGTTGGAATTTGCATTAAATAAATATCTGGAATTAAAGAGCTTAATGATGACCATAAGTCCATTGTTGATCATCAGAAAACTCCTCTACTCCACTAATGTCCTTTCGGAAAAGAGACTGCCGCCCTTACCCGCTCTGCTGTACACGTGACTTCAGACCCACAGCAATGTGGGTAACTCTTAACTCTCCTCTAGGCAATAAATGATAGTCCAGCCAGTGACACCCAAATTCTGTAAATGAATAAAGAACAATTATTGGGAAAATATGACAAGTTTCAGCTCTAAGTCTATATAATTATTGAATTTATTTACTTTTCTAAACTAAAATACATTTGGGAGTTTTAAGTATACAGGTATAATGGCTCATGATGCATTGTCCCAGGATTTCAGACGTACACCAGCTAGCATTGGAGCCTCATGCATTGTGAGTATATACTGACCAGAATGGGGAAGTGAATCTGGCAATCACCCTTTATCCAGACCTGCATGTGAGATGCTGATCACACAGGCAACTTCTGAAAATTTCCCAATAACTGTCAAGACAGCTGTACCCGAAATACATGTATAACCATTCTAATGGGACCAGAATAACATTGTCCTGATGCAGTTTTGAACTTGCGGAACTGGGCACATTTAAAACACATACTGGGAAAATGAACAACCTTGTAAGATAAAATCCTCAATAATAATCTTGAAGCAACAGTTTGCTCCATTTCTCAAAGTAACACAAGCCTCAGTCATTTTAAAGGTCAAATACTTTTTATAATTAAATTCAGAGATGCTCACGTGACCCAATAAATCTACTATTTAAGGAGCAACAGATATTGTTACATTGTTGCCGATGTGAAAACTGAGTCACAATTAAGTAGAATGAATGGCTTTGAGGTATGTAGGGAAGAGGTGTTGGAAATTCTGGAAAGGGTGAAAATAGATAAGTCCCCTGGGCCTGATGGCATTTATCCTAGGATTCTCTGGGAAGCAAGGGAGGAGATTGCAGAGCCATTGGCCTTGATTTTTATGCCCTCTTTGTCTACAGGAGTAGCCCCAGAAGACTGGAGGATAGCAAATGTGGCTCCCTTGTTCAAAAAGGGGAGTAGGGATAACCCCAGTAACTATAGGCC